>NC_134265.1:356104519-356404519 GCF_031893055.1 Leptodactylus fuscus
ACACACACTCACCTTCCCTCGCAGCTCTCTCCCTCATACACATATTGTAGGCGCGATGTGACATCATCACATCGCGACTACAAATGCCGGAGCTCAGCGTTAAAACAGGAGCTGAGCTGTGACACCTCCTGCTTTAAACGCCTATGTATTCAGTTGAAATCGGGACATGCTGACCCAGGGCCGGCTCCAGGTTTTTATGGGCCCTTGGGCGACAGAGCCTCAGTGGGCCCCCTTGTAAAGGAGGTGGGGGAGTCGAGACACTGTGCGTCGCAGATGAAGCGAGTGACGTCATGCAGGAGTGTGGCGTCACCAACGCCATACCTCCTAATTTTTAATGAGTAGAAAGAGGGGTAAAATGTGCGGCGCGCTCTGCGTGCCGCGGCAAATTTGGCTCCACCCACTTTTATGTTGATTCCACCCATTCTCATTCATTTATCATGTGCTCCCACACAGTATAATCCTCCTACAGTCACCCGTAAATTATATGTCCCCCCTCCATCTCTCCCCCAGTTTCATATACACCCTTCCTCTGTCCCCAGTTTCATGTCCCCCCTCCATCTCTGTCCCCAGTTTCATCACGTTCTCCCCATTCATCTGCCCACAGTTTAATGTCCCCCGTCTCTGCCCCAGTGTCATGCCGTTCCCCCCCCCTCCCCTTCATTTGCCTCCCAGTTTCATGGGCCCCCTTCATTATGTTCCACCTTAATATTTAATACAAAACAAACACACTCAGCTTCTATCACTCACCTTCTATCACTCACCTTCCATCGTTCCCCCGACGCTCCTCTCTCCAGTCACATACGCGATGCAGGAGCTGTGACCTCAGCTCCTGCTTAGCTACGGCCCGGCTTGCCTGTGTAGGCGCGATGTGATGACGTCATCGACCCTACAGACGCAAGCCGGGCCGGAGCTTTAAAGCAGGAGCTGAGGTCACAGCTCCTGCTTTAATCGCGTATGTATTCCAGCTCATCGGCGAATGGACGCCGATGAGCTGAAATCGTGACAGGCAAGTGACGGGGGGCCCCCTGAGGCTCTGTGGGCCCCGGCACTTGCCCGACTGCCGAGCTGACCGGGATCATTTTGTTAGGGCCGGGCCGCGGGGCCCCGCTAAGCGCGGGGCCCTGGGCGGTTGCCCGGCTCGCCCGGCCCTGGATCCGCCCCTGCCAAGCGGCGAGATGCCGCCGGCCCTGCGTGTACGCTCATACACCAGTCTAGCCTGTCGGGTCTGTATGTGCACTGTGAAGGGTAGACTGGTCTATGAGCGCGCACGCAGGGCCGGCGGCATCTCACCGCTTGGCTTTGCATATGTGACCCCGCCCACCAATGACGAGCCAAAGCCGGAAGACAGAAGAATTCACAGAAACGAAGACTGGTAAGTATGCGACGTGGGACAACCCCTTTAATGTTTGTGGGACTGATTTTTCTTCATGATGCCGCCATTATTTAATCTGTACAATGTACTAGGAAGCTGGAAAAAAATTCAGAATGGGGCAGATTTGAAGAAAAAGTGCATTTGTGCGATCTTTTTACGGGATTCGTTTTTATGGCGTTCACTGTGCAGCCAAAATGACCTGTCCCCTGTATTCTGTGTTTCGGTATGATTCAGAGGATACCAAATTTCTATGGTTTTATTTTCGTTTTAACCCCTTAAAAATCCAAAACTGTGTTAAAATAGTTTTTTTTCTAAAAGTCACCATATTCTGGCACCCAAAACATTTTTATACGTCCGTGTACAGGGATGTATGAGGCATCTTTTTTTGTGGGGACGGGTGTACTTTATAGTTATACAATTTGGGGGAATTGTTATTGCTTTGATCTTTTTTTTTTTTTTCAAATTTTTATCAGAGGTAAAACAATGAAAAAATGGCGGTTTGGTACTTTTGACTTTTTTTCCTGCTACGATGTTTACCATATAGGAAAAATATTTTTATAGATTTGTAGAGCGGGCGATTTCGGACACGGGGATACCTAACATGTATGTGTGTCACAGTATTTAACTACTTTTATATGTGTTCTAGGGAAAGGGGGGTGATTTGAACTTTTAATACTTTAACCCCTTCCCTACATCCGCCATAATAGTACGGCGCATGTTGGGTGTGTAACTATGGCGACCGCCCGGGAGCCGGGCGGCCTCCATAGCCGCCGGGTGTCTACAGCTTTAAGCAGTAGACAACTGGCTCTAATGCCGGAGGCGCCATTTTCCCAGCGGCGCATGGGTGCCGCCATTTTGCCGGTGATCGCCGGCTCCTTTACAAGGCTCCCCGGCCGGTCTGCAAGCTCTTTCTTTTGCAGGCTGGTCTATGCAGCCTGCAAAAGAAAGGATGATTTTTTTTTTTTGCAATGCATTAGCATTGTAATGCATTGCTTTAGTGATCAGGCCCCCTGGGGTTCAACACCCCTAGGAGGTCTAATAAATGCAAAATAATAATAATAATAATAATAATAATAATAATAATAATAATAATAATAATAATAATAATAAAAAAAAAGTAAAAAAAAAATATATAAAAAAATATAAAAAGTATTACAAATTCAAATCACCCCCCTTCCCTAGAACACATATAAAAATAGTTAAATACTGTGAAACGGTCATGACCTGATTGTTTGTTGGTGTATGTTTCTGTCGGGGATTTGATCCGGGCTCCTGTGATCTGCTGGTGGGTTCCCTACCATTGAGCCATCAGTGTGTACATGATGTTCTAGTCTTCTGAACACACTTGAGGTTATAAGAGTAAACCTCAGGTGTTATGTATTGCCATTATCCTATGGAAGGAGTCTGGGGCCTTTATTAGGCAAAGGGCTGTCTCCACCAGTTGCCGGTTTTTGTGGTCCCAACCTAAAATTCGTGGCCCAGGGAGGAGGAGTGTTCTGTTTGTGCTGCTACTGTCTAGGAAGGAGTTTGAGTGATTGTTTGTGTGTGAGTTTGGTTCTTCCCTCCACACTTCTACTCTGCCCGGTCCTTCACTTCGGTTTGCTTGGCACTATCTGGTTGTTTGAGGTGGGTTCCAGTTTATTTTGCCCCAGTCCTGTGTTTACCCTTTCCTCACCTCTCCACTGTCCCTCTCCGCATTCCCTTGTTTTGTATTGTGTTGTGCTGCGTGTCCGTTGCCCTGCAACTCCCGTCCTATTTGTTTGTCTGCAGCTGCACCTTGATTTCTGTAGAGGTCACCACCTTAGAATCCCCAGTCCCTAGCTCTCTTGCAGCTCTTGTCCTATCTTTCGGCTAGGTCTTCATGCTAGAGAGCCAGGAGTTGTCGGGGCCAAGGCTAGCTTGGGGCCAGCTGACCACCACCCGTAGGCAGGGCCTAGCTAGCCACCGTAGTGCCAGGGATAGTCTCCTTCCCCTGTTCCCTTAGCTGTGCAATCTGCAGCCAGGAATCTGTGTCTGGACTTTGACACGAACGTGACAGTAAAACCGGCCCAATATACCCATCGATCTGTTGTATCATGGCTTCCCTGGAAGATGTGGTGACACAGATGCAGAGGCTAACTGCGAAGGTCATCGAAATGGACAAGCGTATGGAAGCAATGCCTGTAGTCGTTCCTCGGACAACGGACCCTAAGGTGGGCCTGCCGGAACCTTTTACTGGGGACCGGCAGGATTTTTTTCGTTTTGAAAATGCATGCAAATTGTATTTCCGGCTCAGGCCTCAGTCCTCTGGTGATGCATCACAACAGGTTGGCATTATCATGTCTCTGCTTAGGGGGTCTCCACAGACGTGGGCATTCTCGTTGCCAGCCTCTGTTGCTTGCCTACAGTCTGTGGAGGAATTTTTCAGGGCTCTTGGTCTGTTATATGAGGACCCTGATCGGGAGTCTCCTGCTGAATCTATACTGTGGTCCTTGCGTCAGGGAAAAAAAGACGCTGAGACCTACTGTGCGGAGTTCCGTAGGTGGGCAGCAGACACCACTTGGAACTCTTCAGCATTAAAAAGTTTTTTCCTGACTGGGTTGAATGCTAAAATTAAGGATCTTTTGGTCGCTTTCCCCAAGCCTAAATCTCTCGAGGACACCATGCTGTCGGCGATAAGGGCTGACAGGCGTCTCAGGGAGAGGCAGGCTGAGGATACTGACTGACGTTTCAGGGCGTCTGAGCTTTCCCGCCCAGCTGAATTTTCTGATGAGCCCATGCAGCTGGGTGGTATGGTCAATCACAATGGAGAGCGAGAGAGGCGCCGTCAGACTGGTCGGTGCTTCTACTGTGGAGAATTGGGCCACTTTATTGAATATTGTGAGAAACGTCCTAATCGCAGACCTGGTGGGGATGTAAAAAGGAGAAAATCTCCCTCTCCCAATGATATTTCTGTATCTAGTCTGGTTAGATTGGCGTTTATAAAATCGTCTGGAGTTCTGTTTAGTGGCAAATCTTCTCTGTGCAGTAACAGGGGGGAGATTAATGTCCTTATTGATTGTGGTTCAGCACTGAACCTTATTGACGCTAAGTTTGCACAAGACAACTCTTTGGAGTTAAAAGAATTGTCTCTCCCTATCCCAGTGTCTGCAATTGACAATTCTCCATTGGGTCTTAATGCCATTACCCATTCTGTTGCTGATTTTGATTTATGCCTGATCATGCCTTAAAGCCTGATCATAAAGAAAAGATTGAATTGTTTGTTTTGCCTAATTTACCTGCCAGTATTGTTTTGGGGCTTCCCTGGCTGAGGAAGCATAATCCTGTGATTGATTGGCCCAATAATGTTATTTTGTCCTGGGGCAAAGAATGTGTTAAAGAGTGTGATGGCGCCATGATTGCCACAATAACAAATTGCATCTTACCTGCTGAAATATCAGATTTTCATGATGTCTTTAGTGAATCTGAATCAAAGACTTTACCGCCTCACCGGGAATATGACGGTGCCATATAATTTATTCCTGGGGCGTCTATGCCCAAAAGTCGCCTCTTTAACTTGTCTATACCTGAACATGAGGCATTAAAAGATTATATAACCAAGAGTCTTGAAGCCGGCCACATTAGACCCTCAAAATCTCCCGTGGCGGTAGGGTTCTTCTTTGTAAAGAAAAAGGACGGAGGTCTACGTCCATGTTTAGACTTCCGGGAGATAAATAAAATTATGGTCAGGAACCCTTATCCCCTGCCTTTGATACCAGACCTGTTTAACCAAGTTGTGGGGGCCAAATGGTTCTCAGTAATTGACCTGAGGGGGGCCTATAACCTTTTGAGAATCAAGGAAGGGGATGAATGGAAAACCGCCTTTAATACCCCTGAGGGGCATTTTGAGAATCTTGTCATGCCGTTCGGTCTAACGAATGCCCCAGCATTCTTTCAAAATTTCATTAATGATGTGTTAAGTCCAGTTCTTGGTAGAGGAGTTCTGGTTTACCTGCATGATATCTTGATTTATTCTAAGGATATTTCGTCTCATTGGGCAAAGGTTAGAGATGTCTTACAAATACTCCGAGAAAATGCTTTGTATGCTAAACCAGAAAAATGCTTGTTTGCGGTTCAAGAGTTGTCATTCTTGGGGTATATACTTTCACAGGAGGGCTTCAAGATGGACCCAGAAAAGGTTAAAGCGGTGTTAGATTGGCCAAGGCCTGAGACTTTGAAAGCACTACAGCGGTTTCTGGGCTTCGCCAATTATTATAGAAAATTTATTAAAAAATTTTCTGTGATTGCTAAACCTATAACCAATTTGACCAAAAAAGGGGCAGATCTCGCGCAGTGGCCTGTGGAGGCAGTGGAGGCTTTTGAGGCCTTGGAGGCTAGATTTAGCTCAGCTCCTGTGCTTATCCAACCAGACGAAAATAAACCTTTTATAGTTGAGGTGGATGCTTCGTCCGTGGGTGTTGGAGCGGTACTGTCTCAGGAGAAAGAGGGGCATCTTCATCCATGCGCCTTCTTTTCTAAAAAGTTTTGTCCTGCGGAGTTGAATTATGACATCGAGGACCGTGAATTACTGGCAATTAAGTGGTCTTTGCAGCACTGGCGACATTTTTTGGAGGGTGCGAGACACTCTATTAAGATCCTTACGGATCACAAAAATCTAGTCTATTTGGATGCGGCTAAATGACTAAATGCTAGACAGGCTCGGTGGGCGCTTTTCTTTGCCAGGTTTAACTTTTCAGTCACCTATGTCTCCGGTACTAAGAGTGTCAGAGCAGATGCTCTTTCAAGGAGTGTAACTCCTAACCATGAAGCTGATAAACCTGAGTTTGTACTTAAGAGGGGAGTTGTGCTAGCAGCCTTAGACACTCAATTAGAAGCTCAGATCCTAGCAGCCCAAGACAAATCTCCTAGGGGTACCCCACGGGGTAAATTATTTGTTCCTCCAGATTTACGGGGTCAGTTGTTGTTGGAGTGTCATGATTCCAGGATAGCGGGTCATCCTGGGGTCGCCGGGACTAAAAGATTAATTACAAGGAATTTTTGGTGGCCAGGGTGCAGGGCAGAGGTGGCTGTGCACGTGGCCAAATGTGCAGTCTGTGCTAGGTCTAAGGCTTCACACCCGTTGCCTGTTCCCGGTAGTCCTTGAACACATTTGACTATGGACTTTATCATTGATCTGCCGCGCTCGGAAGGTTACACGGTGATATGGGTTGTGGTGGATAGATTCAGTAAGATGTGCCATCTCATTCCTTTTCAAAAGCTACCCACAGCTAAAACTCTGGCAAAGGAATTTGTTAAAAATATTGTCCGTTTGCATGGGGTTCCAGTAGACATTGTTTCCGACAGGGGTTCTCAGTTTGTGGCTCGGTTCTGGAGAGTGTTTTGTCGCAGGCTGGGTATAAATCTATCCTTCTCCTCCGGGTACCATCCCGAGTCCAACGGGCAAACAGAAAGAAAAAATCAGGATATTGAGCAGTTCCTTCACTGTTTTGTGTCTGACAACCAAGATGATTGGGTAGATTTCTTACCTTTGGCTGAATTTGCTCTCAATAATCACGATTCTTCTGCAGCAGGCTTCTCTCCATTCTTTTGTTGCAGTGGTAAGCACCCTATATTTGGCCCCTTTTCTGGAGTAAAGTCCTTGGTACCAGAGGAGGAGTCCTTCTCGAATAAGATGGAGGATGTCTGGGTCAGGGTGAGGAGAAATCTGGTAGCCTGTTCACGGAGAAATAAAATGGTGGCTGACAAAAAAGGGAGAAAAGTTGATTTTGTGGTGGGTGACCGGGTGTGGCTACTAGCCAAAAATTTGAAATTGAAGGTCCCCTCTAAGAAGTTGGGTCCTAAGTTTGTGGGTCCTTTTTCTGTGATAGAGCTTATTAATGAGTTTTGGTCAGGTTGGACATTCCCCCGTCATGGAAAATAAACTCTGTGTTCCATGTCTCTCTGCTAAAAAAAGGTGAGTTCGATGGAGACAGCACCTACAGTTGTGCCTCCCCAGGACTCAGATGGAGAGTATGAGGTCTCCAGGATTGTGGATTCCAGATGTTTGAGGGGAACTCTTCAGTATTTGGTGGCTCGGAAGGGGTACGGTGTGGAGGACAACTCGTGGGTTTGGGCTTCTGAAGTGTCTGCACCCAGACTGGTGGCTGCCTTTCACCGGAGGCATCCGGACAGGGATCGGCCCAGGAATCCAGGATTCCCGTTGAAGGGGGGGGGGGGGGGGAAGGTTACTGTCATGACCTGATTGCGTGTGTGTATGTTTCTGTCGGGGATTCGATCCGGGCTTCTGTGATCTGCTGGTGGGTTCCCTACCATTGAGCCATCAGTGTGTACATGGTGTTACGGTCTTCTGAACACACTTGAGGTTATAAGAGTAAACCTCAGGTGTTATGTATTGCCATTATCCTATGGAAGGAGTCTGGGGCCTTTATTTGGCAGAGGGCTGTCTCCACCAGTTGCCGGTTTTTGTGGTCCCAACCTAAAATTCGTGGCCCAGGGAGGAGGAGTGTTCTGTTTGTGCTGCTACTGTCTAGGAAGGAGTTTGAGTGATTGTTTGTGTGTGAGTTTGGTTCTTCCCTCCACACTTCTACTCTGCCCTGTCCTTCACTTCAGTTTGCTTGGCACTATCTGGTTGTTTGAGGTGGGTTCCAGTTTATTTTGCCTCAGTCCTGTGTTTACCCTTTCCTCACCTCTCCACTGTCCCTCTCCTCATTTCTCTTGTTTTGTATTGTGTTGTGCTGCGTGTCCGTTGTCCTGCAACTCCCATCCTGTTTGTTTGTCTGCAGCTGCACCTTTTTTTTCTGTAGGGGTCACAACCTTAGAATCCCCAGTCTCTAGCGCTCTTGCAGCTCTTGTCCTATCTGTCTGTTAGGTCTTCATGCTAGAGAGCCAGGAGTTGTCGGGGCCAAGGCTAGCTTGGGGCCAGCTGACCACCACCCGTAGGCAGGGCCTAGCTAGCCACCGTAGTGCCAGGGATAGTCTCCTTCCCTTGTTTCCTTAGCGGTGCAATCTGCAGCCCGGAATCTGTGTCCGGACTTTGACACGAACGTGACAGAAACACATACATGTTAGATATCCCCGTGTCCAAAATCGCCCGCTCTACAAATCTATAAAAATATTTTTCCTGTTCGGTAAACGCCGTAGTGTGAAAAATAGTCAAAAGTGCAAAACAGTTTTGATTCTGATAAAAATTTGAATAAAAAGTGATCAAAGCAATAACATTTCACAAAAATGGTAGAACTAAAAAGTACACCCGGCCCCGCAAAAAAAGACGCCCTATGCATCCCCGTACACTGACATATATAAAAGTTACGGCCGTCGGAATATGGCGACTTTTAGAAAAAAAATTTTTTAACACAGTTTTGGATTTTTTTTAAGGGGTCAAAATGTAAATAAAACCATATAAATTTTGTATCCCTGGAACCGTACCGAAACACAGAATACAGGGGACATGTCATTTTGGCTGCACAGTGAACGTCATAAAACCAAAGCCTGTAAGAAAGTTGCAGAAATGCATTTTTTCTTCAAATCCACCCCATTCTGAATTTTTTTCCTGCTTCCCAGTACATTATACAGAATAACTAATGGTGGCATCAGGAAGAAAAATTTGTCCCGCAAACATTAAGACCTCATATGGCTCTGGGAGCGGAGAAATAAAAAAGTTATGGGGTTTAGAAGGAGGGGAGTCAAAAACGAAAAATGAAAATCAAAACATGCCATCGGCGGGAAAGGGTTAAAACATTTTTTTTATTTTTTTTTTTAATAAATATATATATATATTTTTTTTAATTATTAAACCCCCTAGGGGTCTTGAACCCCAGGGGGTCTGATCACTAACATAATGCATTAAATGCTAATGCATTGCAACACATTGCAAAAAAATCATCATTTATTTTGCAGGCTGCATAGAGCAGCCTACAAAAGAAAGAAACTTCAGAAAGGCCTGGGAATCTTCACAAGGCTCCCGGCTGTCATACCAACGTGACGTCGGCCCTGGAGCTCACTCCAGGTACCAGCGATAACTGGCAAAATGGCGGCGCCCATGTGCCGCTGCGAAAATGCCACCTCAGTCAGCTTTGACTAAGGCACCAGGAGAGTTAATGTCCGCGATTGGTGCAGACACTGACCATGGGCATTAGCGCATGGTGTCTTCTGTATGAAACGGCAGACACCAGGTGGCCATGGTGGCCGCCTTGCTCCTGGTCGGCCACCATAGTTAAACACCCTGCATCTGTCAGATGTCGGGAAGGGGTTAAACAAGTGACAGGTTACAGCAGTTGAAAATCAATAAAGAGTAACAAGGACATCATAGGTCGATGACATTAAGAAGCAACGTCAAAAATTTTTGTGGGAAATTTCTATAGTTAACATTAGAGATGAGGAAACAGTAACGTCTATATATATATATAAAACTCAAGTCCTGTAGTATCTGCTCTATACAAATCCACAGTTCTCGCCCGATTTGGGTGAAATTTCGCACGCCCCCTCTCCACGCACAGGTGCAGAATACTGCGCACGTTACATCTCGCTAGCGTCCCCCCACCATGAGATTGGGGCCCCCGAAGTTAGGCCCTATACATATAATGGGAAAATGTGAAATCTGTATATACAGGAACTTTCATCACTGAAGCTGCTGAGGTAAAGTGAAAGCTGAGCTCTGATTGGTTGCAATGGGCAACTCCACAAGTCTGCCTGTGAGGCGGCTCCTTCAGGTCCTAGTAATACTGTGATGGCCGCTCTGGATTACTATTCATCCTATTACATCTCTTATCAGTGTCAGGTCCTAGTAATACTGTGATGGCCGCTCTGGATTACTATTCATCCTATTACATCTCTTATCAGTGTCAGGTCCTAGTAATACTGTGATGGCCGCTCTGGATTACTATTCATCCTATTACATCTCTTATCAGTGTCAGGTCCTAGTAATACTGTGATGGCCGCTCTGTATTACTATTCATCCTATTACACCTCTTATCAGTGTCAGGTCCTAGTAATACTGTGATGGCCGCTCTGTATTACTATTCATCCTATTACACCTCTTATCAGTGTCAGGTCCTAGTAATACTGTGATGGCCGCTCTGTATTACTATTCATCCTATTACACCTCTTATCAGTGTCAGGTCCTAGTAATACTGTGATGGCCGCTCTGTATTACTATTCATCCTATTACACCTCTTATCAGTGTCAGGTCCTAGTAATACTGTGATGGCCGCTCTGTATTACTATTCATCCTATTACACCTCTTATCAGTGTCAGGTGAATACTAAAGGCTCAGAATACTAAAGACCAGGTTTTTAAATGCCGCCCACAAAATGACCATCTATAAGTTTATTCAAAAGCCAAGAGCGCAAAATTTTGTTAAAGAGCTGAGACAAGTGAACAAAGTGACTCGTAGCTTAAAAAGAAACGGATGAGACAGACTAAATGTAAGGGTCTGTTCACACGGAGTAAACGCACGTGTGTTTTGGCAAAATACACGTGTAAAAAAATACACGTGTAAAAATAAGACTCCCATTGACTTCAATAACTCCTGCCATGAATTTGGGGCTGGGAGAGGAGATAGGCCACCCCAGTTTGCACCCCAGGCCCAGACTCCACTACATTCACACTGCCTGTCATTAAAGATAAGCAGCATCCCTGACCACAGGCACTTGTCCATCTGTCGGTGATCAAGTGGACCTTGCAGCAAAGTGCGGAACTCTGGGCCCGACTGATGTTATGGGACACGTGCAGGTGCAAGGCTGGGACAGCACAACAATAGAAGTAGTAACGGCTAGACCCAGCATAGGGAGGTGCCCCAGCTGTCATCTGGTGACGGAAGGCCTGGGTATTCAGAAGCATAAACGCCAACATCTCCAGGGCCAGCAGTTTTTAGATGAGGTTGTTTAAGGCTTGGGCATGTGGGTGGCTTGCGCTGTACTTCTGCCTGCAATGAAACACTTGGGAGATGGGGAGAGGCTGGGAAGAGGCACATGACGGTGCAGGCCAAAAGGGCGGATGAAGGTGAACTCCCCAATGTGTCACAGACAGATGTGTAGGTGTCCAGGCTGGTGTAAACAGTGGAAGAAGCAGTGTCGGAAATGCCGGGCGACGATTGTCTTGCATTTGCTCTCTCCCACTGAGCCCAGGGCTTACCTTCCAAATGACAGCGCACGCAAGAGGTGGTAACGTTGCTCTTTTCTGAGCCCCTACTCAGTTTAGACTTGCAAAGTGTGCAAACCGCACTAAATTTGTCATGTAACTGACATATAAATGATGGGTCTATCCATTGGCTGCTCATTTTGATGAAGGTCAGCCGGTCAGCACTGACAGCTAACAGCCGGCTGTGCTTATCCGTGATGATGCCACCGGCTGCGCTAAAGACACTTTCTGATAGCACGCTGGTGTCAGCGCAGGAATGGACCTCCAAGGCGCAAGTTCCAGCCACAAACCCAATAAGTGTAGGGCGCAGAGGGATCGGAGAGGACAGGGCTGGGGTCGGACAGGTACTTCCGCTTATCCTGGTGACATTAGTCCCCTCAGTGGCAGTAGTTTGGCCAGGGGGTGCCGCTAGCCTCCTGTGTGACAATGAGATCATCTGCCACTTCGTCATCCTGGTCTTCCTCCATTAATATACGCTGTTAAGCAGACAGGAGTGTGCACTGACTATCCTGCTGGGATGGTTCTGCTCCTATGCCCAATTTCTCAGCGTACAATGTGTTATCCCTGATAGTGAGGAGGGATTCTTGCATCACACACAGGAGTGGGATTGTTACACTCACAAGTGTGTTGTCACTGCTGACCCTCTTGGTGGACTCCTCAAAGACACAGAGAGATCTTGCATAAGTCTGCCAACATGGGCGAGTTTTGCGTGAGTGACTAGTACACGGAAAATCTTTGGCCTTGCTGCCTCTGGACATGCCTCTGCCTCTAGCCACCTTTTTTGCTGCTGCCCTTGCATCTACATCTACACTACTTTCCCCCCTAGACATTGCCCCTGTCCATGCTTCTGCCTCTAGCCACCTTTTTTTCTGCTTAGTTTGCCTCCACATCTACACTGCTTTCCCCGCCAGACATCACCCCTGTCCATGTCGGGTCGGTGGCCTCATCATCCACCAACTTCTCTTCCAATAGGTGTGAATTTTTTGAAGGTCTCACCACATCACACACACACACACACGAACAACGACAGTTAAGGGTGGAGGCTTTTGGATTTCCCATTGCCTATTCCATCTGTGGTTGTCATGGGCAACGTGATTTAAAGGGCTGCTTGTTAATGTTTTTTTTTTTTTTTTTTTTTTTTTTTTTAGCTTTAAATTTGGGTTTCTCTCCATCCAATTGGGGAGAAAAGAAGGTTTCCAGGTATTTTCCCACTTTGATAGAGGTTTTTTTGAGTGTAGAAAATGTGTAGTTGATAGGCTGTTCGGTAAAACTGTGACTTGGGCTTGGGCATGCTTCCCCTGCTGTCCCTGTTGTATTGCAGAGGTGTTGGCATCATTTCCTGGGGTGTCATAGTGGACATGCTGACCCTCCTCAGTCGAATGGTGGGTTTCCCTGAAACAAAGCATTTTTCACCTTAGACTATAATGGGGTTTGATATTCAATCAAATAGTCGAATATTGAGCTGCTACTCGAAACGAATAACGAATATTGAATATTTTACTGTTCGCTCATCTCTAATGTAGAGTCCTCGGAGTCCTGACAGCTTCATACACAATGTATTATAGATATATAGTCCTAGGAGCCCTGACAGTGTCATACACTATGTATTATAGATATATAGTCCTAGGAGCCCTGACAGTGTCATACACTATGTATTATAGATATATATAGTCCTAGGAGCCCTGACAGTGTCATACACTATGTATTATAGATATATAGTCCTAGGAGCCCTGACCGTGTCATACACTATGTATTATAGATATATAGTCCTAGGAGTCCTGACAGTGTCATACACTATGTATTATAGATATATAGTCCTAGGAGCCCTGACAGTGTCATACACTATGTATTATAGAAATATAGTCCTAGAAGCCCTGACAGTGTCATACACTATGTATTATAGATATATAGTCCTTGGAGCCCTGACAGTGTTATACACTATGCATTATAGATATATAGTCCTAGGAGCCCTGACAGTGTCATACACTATGTATTATAGAAATATAGTCCTAGAAGCCCTGACAGTGTCATACACTATGTATTATAGATATATAGTCCTTGGAGCCCTGACAGTGTTATACACTATGCATTATAGATATATAGTCCTAGGAGTCCTGACAGTGTCATATACTATGTATTATAGAAATATAGTCCTAGAAGCCCTGACAGTGTCATACACTATGTATTATAGATATATAGTTCTAGGAGCACTGACAGTGTTATACACTATGTATTATAGATATATAGTCCTAGAAGCCCTGACAGTGTCATACACTATGTATTATAGATATATAGTCCTTGGAGCCCTGACAGTGTTATACACTATGCATTATAGATATATAGTCCTAGGAGTCCTGACAGTGTCATATACTATGTATTATAGATATACTAGCTGGTACCCACAACTTCGTCTGCGGTGATTGTAGAAGTGGGTATATACAGGCGCGGGTAAGGTTTTCGCACTGTGTATAAGGTATGGGATATAAAATTTAACTTTGTATCTTGTTGTTGCTGTAATTCTGAGAATACGTGAGACGTTTGTGTTGAATGTAATTTGTATTTCAGCTGCTATACGGTGTTGTTATAAACTATACATAGTGTCTTTGGGACAGAGGTATTTCAGGTTAATATACTTAGATATACAACGTTGTATGATTTGTTATTTTGCGCCAGTACATGTAAGTTTTGGGCACAGGATACTCTTGAGCAAGCCACATAAAGTCTGTCCCTGTGCATGACAGTTTAGTAACGCCATGTGCCTCATATTAATAGCAATGAACCCCATCATGCCCTGCACATTAACCTTTGTGTAAGAGTTACTGATAGAGATGAGCGAGTACTGTTCGGATCAGCCAATCCGAACAGCATGCTCGCATAGAAATGAATGGACGTAGCCGGCACGCGGGGGGTTAAGCGCGCCGGCTATGTCCAAGCGGAAGTACCAGGTGCATCCATTCATTTCTATAGAGTGTGCTGTTCGGATCGGCTGATCCCAACAGTACTCGCTCATCTGTAGTTACTGATATGTGAGAGACTTGGAGGTAATAATTCAGTATCTTCATTACTGAGGTCTTTTATTAGTACCTTCATATGTTGGGTTTTGTTGGGGTCCTGGGAAAAACGTATGTGCGCTATTGTGACAAAAAGTAGCCTATTGCCCAATCCAGTGTAGTAACTATGTTTGTGGAAAATTTCAGCCAAATCGGTGGAGCGGGTTTTACGTGATTGACCCCCAAACATCCGAACATCCAAAGTCACAAACCCACAAACTCACAAACATTTCACATTTATAATATTAATAGGATAGTCCTAGGAGCCCTGACAGTGTCATACACTATGTATTATAGATATATAGTCCTAGGAGCCCTGACAGTATCATACACTATGTACTATAGATATATAGTCCTAGGAGCCCTGACAGTGTCATACACTATGTATTATAGATATATAGTCCTAGGAGCCCTGACAGTGTCATACACTATGTATTATAGATATATAGTCCTAGGAGCCCTGACAGTGTCATACACTATGTATTATAGATATATAGTCCTAGGAGCCCTGACAGTGTCATACACTATGTATTATAGATGTATAGTCCTAGGAGCCCTGACAGTGTCATACACTATGTACTATAGATATATAGTCCTAGGAGTCCTGACAGTGTTATACACTATGGTTTCTACATTTACAGTCCTAGTGGTTTTAACAGTGACATGCACTACATTTTATAGATTTAGAGTCCTAGGAATCCTCAAAGTGCCATGTACTACGTTCATAGTTAGAATCCTAGGAACCCTAATGTATTAAGTCTTATCTTGTCTCTTACAAAATTAGATGACCCAAAACAAATCTTTGGACTGAACTCCACCCCCCCCCCAAAAAAAAAAAAAAAAAAAGAAAATTCACGTATACTATACACATAGGTCCACTTTGGAGACAACCCTTACAAATTATATAGTTAAAATATATTCCCATTATTCATACTACACATACTGTACCACTAATGTACCCTGCTCTAATAATATCACAACTCATGTACTAATCACTAGAGATGAGCGAGTAGTTAAATACTCGAGATTCGAATATTGAATCCTATTATACTCTATGGGGGAAATGCTTGTTTCAGGGGTAGGCAACATTCAATCAAATTGAACTTACCAAATCCACGAGTGAGAGTTGGGCTTGATTTTCCGAGAAGTCTTCTCCGTGCTGCATCCCCGCGTCGTCTTTCGGCTCTGAATTCAGTCTGCTAGGCATCGGGCTAGGGCAGATGACTGTGCATGCACTCAGTACAAGAAAATGGCCGCTTACATGCGCAGTCGGCTCTGCCCAGGCTCGAGGCCTAGCAGAGTGAATTCAGAGCTGGAAGACGACACGAGGACGCGGCACCGAGAAGACTTCTAAAGGTAGGAGAAGAACCAGCGTTGATTGTCTGAATGACTTATGTTTTCCATTAGAAAACCAGTACTCGATCGAATACTACTCGAATCTCTACTAATCACTAATAGACAATGCCCGGAGTATCTAATACCTGAGGATATCCATATAGTCCAAGGATTTGTGCTGCTGGAATAGTAGTAGATGATTGGTGATCTCCAATGATTCCGACCAGCTGGCCATACCCCCTACAGGAGTAGTTAGGTATCACCATACCCGGGCCAGATAGAAGATGCAACATACGGTTTACCGCCACTCGTTCATCTAAACATGAGTCATAAACATGGTATCCCAGTGTAATATTGGGTAAAATGTCAGGATTTTGGTTAATATTGTCAAGAGCAAAGAAAAAAATCAAAGAATGTATAATTTTCTGAAGATTCTCTCTGTAAATAGATAAATATATATCCAGTTGAGATACTGACAAGAGAACTGAACGTCATATATCACTCCAGGACCTCAGTAGGATGAGAGAGAGTCCTGACAATTCCTCATTAGCTCCACCTTATACAATAGCCCCTCAGTTTAAATATAATTGGTTCTGGACAATCATCGTAAGCTGAAACTATTAAAGCTTGATACCATAATTTAATGGAAATGTAATAATTGTTTCAAAGACGCCAAAATGTAGCAAAAAATTTGAAAAATTAAGGTAAAAAAAAAAACAATCAAAAGATAATATTACTGCATCAAGTCCTTACACATATAAAGATTTGTTTTATTTCTTATGGCTCAGATCAAAGATTCATTTCAGGTCTAATAAGTTATTTATGAACAAGAGTTTAAAGTGGCTTAAAACATAATGTATGACACTGTCAGGGCTCCTAGGACTATATATCTATAATACATAGTATATGACACTGTCAGGGCTCCTAGGACTATATATCTATAATACATAGTGTATGACACTGTCAGGGCTCCTAGGACTATATATCTATAATACATAGTGTATGACACTGTCAGGGCTCCTAGGACTATATATCTATAGTACATAGTGTATGATACTGTCAGGGCTCCTAGGACTATATATCTATAATACATAGTGTATGACACTGTCAGGGCTCCTAGGACTATATATCTATAATGCATAGTGTATGACACTGTCAGCACTCCTAGGACTATATAAATCAAATCAAATTAAACAAGCTTTATTGGCACGTCCAAATAGATATTCGACATTGCCAGAGCTAGTAAAGTGTGGGGGGGGGGGGTTTGGAATCAGGGGGGTGAGTGGTGGGTATGTGGCATTGGGGTGGTTGATTTGGGGTATAACAGTCCATGGAGTCTCATCTTCCTCTTGTTTGGTGACAGCTGGACGCGTATTGGGCAGCAATCTCCACAGTGGCCTCTTCTTCTCCCAGTAGGATGTAGAGTTTCCTCTTCTCGTCTGCAGATATGAAGTCTGGGATGTGGGCAGAGAGTCTTTGGTAGTAGATGACCCTCACAGCTGAGTATTTGGTGCATTGTAGCAGGAAATGGGTCTCGTCTTCTAGGGCCCCCTGTTCACACTGCTGGCACAGTCTGTTCTCCCGTGGCTTGTACGTCTGCCTGTATCGCCCCGTCTCCATCTCCAGGTTGTGGTCACTCAGTCTATACCGGCTCAGGGTCTGTCTGTGTTTGGGGTGGCATATTCTCTCCAGGTAGGTGGCCATGGTGTAGTCTTTTTGTAGGGATTGGTACACGGTGAGTTTCTTGGAGTTATTTATTTAGTTTCTCCGTTCTTCAATGTACCGCTCTCTGTTTGCATCTGTGGTCGCCTTTATTTTGGCCTTGGTTATCATCTGTTGGTGTTTTTGGTTTGGTGGTTGGCTGTTGTTTGGTTGGGGGGTGTCTGGTTTGCTCAGGTGGCTTAGCCATGCTTGGTGGTGGTAGGAGTCAGGGTTGCTCCCCTAGATGTGTGCCTGGAAAGCTAGCGCCCTCTTCTGTATGGTGAGCCATAGGGGGAGTCTGCCTAGCTCTGCCCTGCAGGCCATGTTGGAGGTTCTGCGGTGGACATGGAACAGGTACAGTACTTGGTGGAACAGGTACAACTCCAGGTGGAAGGTTTCTGTTGGGCTAGAATCCCACTTTGGCTGGTCTTGGTAGGTGGCTGGGCCCCAAACCTCGCTGCCATAGAGAAGGATCGGAGCAATGACTGCGTCAAATATCTTCAGCCAGACCCTCACCGGTGGTTTGAGGTGGTACAGTTGTCTATATATCTATAATACATAGTGTATGACACTGTCAGGGCTCCAGGGACTATATATCTATAATACATAGTGTATGACACTGTCAGGACCTATATAGAAGCCTGTACTGTATGGATAGACTGGTGAAGCTATGTCTGCAGACCTGACTCTATTCTCACCACTTCTCTTATAGACAATACATACATGTATCTAGCACTTACTCTGCGCACTCTATTATTTTGTCATTTCCTTCTGACTCTCCCTCTTGTGTATATTGACTTATTGTCAGCAGTCCACCAATGATGAGATCTCCATCCTGGTAACATTTCTTAACATTATTAAAAACTTCTATAATTCTGAGGTCACAGACTAACTGTATTATAGGAAGCCAAGGAAGAACGAATATAATAAGGAAACTGAACATCTTGTTGAACAAATATGAAGATGATGATATATATTGTGTCCTCGGTAATATATAATAGATGTAAGCAGTGAGGCAGCAGTGACACAGACAGCACGGCCCCCAGGATCAGGACATGCTATATGGTGACTGCTCTCATCTCCCCTCCTTTTATACAGTATTATGGGATAGATTTTACATTCTCTGCTCTCATCGCACATCATTCTGGATCTGCTCTCCGAGGATTGTGCTCTGAACTGTCCTTACTATAGAGACTTGTAGAAGAAATAATCAGTCTCAGGCGTCCTTGTGTTATACAGAATATACCACAGACATATTCCACAGCCCTGTACAAAGATTGTCATCACTCACATTAACCCTTGACACCACTGAGGTTACAATGTAATGTTCCATCTGATGAGCACACATACACATGTAGCAGTCAGTAATAGCCCCTATTGTCTTAATAGTGTTGTTTTACTGCCATCTACTGGTGTAAAGAAATATAGCCTGGGGCTGCACCAATTTGAGAGACAATAAGCACCCTCTTTTGCCTGCTAAATGGTGCAGTCCGGAGGAAGTGACGTGAGCAGGAAGCACAGAGCAGCGTGGTGTGGATCCAGAGTGTGTGCTGTGAGGACCTGTGAGAGGCCATTGCTGCTGTAGGCCATAGTAGAAGGCCTGAAACACTGCAGAGACTGACTGGAGAAAGCGGCAGTGTTGTGGAGATTGTTCTGGGGACTAAAGCCAGCCTGTGCCTTGGACTGTGTTCAGACCTTCACCCAAGACAGAAGCAAGCCAGAGTCTGCTGAGTTCCTGGACAGGCCTGCATCGAGGGAGCACCACAGAGAGCAGAGAGAGACTGTATAAACCCGGTACCGTACAAGTATCTCAGGGACAGCTAGGGACAGTTTATAGAGGGCGTTATCCTCGTATTGTTATATGTAACTTAGTTTCTTTTGTTGATTCCTTCCCATTTTCCATAAGTAAATTGTGTTATATACCTGCCAGTGTGCGTCTGTCTCCTAGTCGCGGATCCTCGTTACCTGCTGGCCCGGACTTACATTTTGGCGTAGTCGGCAGGATCCGTAGCTCAGGAGACATGTCGGACAGGGAAGAGGGAACCTCTGCCGGGTCAAGCTCAGGCGCCCCAGCTGATAGTCCCAATGTAGCTGTTTTACCAGGAAGGAGAATGGTGCCGCCGGGCTCAGTGATGAGCCAAGTGACAAAATTTGATGGATGTAATATGACGGTAGCTGAATGGGCAGATCAGATACGAGGCTTACAGCAGATATATGACATTGCACCAGATGTGATAGTACAGTTAGCCACACTGACGCTGACAGGGGACGCCAAGACGACTGTCAGGCTACAACCAGCTAATGAGAAAAAGACATTTGATGAAGTAGTGACTTTGTTAGAGACCATTTATGGAGAGACAGCATCATTAGGTTCCCTAAAGGTCAGGTTCTTTCAGCGAACCCAGTCAGAAACTGAAACTCTCCCTCAGTATGCCAATGCCCTACAAGAACTACTCAATGAAGTTAGGGAAAAAGGGGGAAGCAACGCTATAGCCGACTATGACCGTACTCTCCGAGACCAGTTTGTCATAGGAATACGTGACAAGATCATAGCCGAGGCAATGCAAGATGAGATAAGGAGACGGCCACAATCTACCTTCAGTGATATACGGGTGGAGGCAATTTACCGTGCGAATAGTAAAGTGACAGAGCCACAGGTGAGACAGAATGTCACACTAAGTCAAGGGGCCGAAGCAGCAGCTATAGGAAAAGCTGGAGACCTGGAGTCCATTATTCAGAAACTACAGGTACAAGTAGAATACCTAACAAAGCGCTGCGAAGATTATGCACAGCAGGCCAAGAGGCTATGAAGGAGAAAGAGTGAATAAAGTACCTGAGAGTGGAGTGTCAGGGGCCTACCGAGGGGGCCCAGAACAGGACCGAGAACGTTGGGTCTACCGAGGGGGCCCAGAGAGATGACCACCTCGGCGAGAGATCCAGTGCTGGGTGTGTGGAAGACTGGGACATGTCGCTGCAAAATGCCCAGACAAGTTCCCAAGACAGCCGCCTTTAAACTAGAAGGTTCCAGCGCAGCGGGGCATGCGTTGGAAGGGAACAAAAGAGTGAAGGAAGTTAAGAGCCCTGATGATACACTGATTGCAGCAAGCCCGGTGTTGCAGGTCAAGATGAATGATGTCCTCGTTACTGGAATGATAGATACGGGATCACAGGTTACCACTATGGGAAGAGAATGTTATGAACCGTACTTCCAACAGTCTGCCCAGTATGACCCTGAGAAGTTTGTGAGTGTGGTGGCAGCCAATAACCTACCTGTCCCGGTATGCGGAGTGGTCTGGATGGACGTGAACATATGCGGCCGAGACTTAGGCAGAAGAGGTATTATCGTAGTCCAGGAGAGCTATGATAAACAGATCCCCGTAATTTTAGGGATGAATATTCTGAAGGACATGGACCACCTGCTGTTTGCTAGGGATGGGCACAATTATTGGAGAGAAGCTACTGCTCACCAACCCACTCGGGCTACCTTACAGCGATTAATAAGGATGTGTGGACTGCAGAGAGCCACCGGTGGAGAACAGCCCGTGGGCTGTATTACTGTTCCTCATCACACCAAGGTAACACTACCAGCTGAAAGAGAGACTATTATATCGCTACCACTGGGCACCACTCGGAAATTAGAAGGCCTCTCCGTCATGATTGACCCATTATCTAACCAGAACGGGTGCACTAATGTGCTGGTGGCTCGCTCCTTGTCTGTGGTAACCCAGGAGAGAGTGTTGGTGCGGTGTGTCAATACCCATAACCAGAGTTTAGATCTGACTCCAGGTAGCCTCCTTGCCAAGGTCTATGCTGTCCCAGCTGAAATACGAAAGGCGACACCTTTAGAACTGACCCCGTCCAGGAAGGGGGAATGGTCAGTGACCGTGTCCACAGAAGCAGAAAGGCTCATTGTCTCCCATGAAGAAGGGCGGTTGCTGCGGGAACGGATGAAGTTAAACCTTTCTCGATATACCACTGATCAAGTCAGAAAGATAGACCAGTTGCTAGGAGAACACGAGGCCTCATTTGCACGACATGAGAATGACTTTGGCTGTGCACAGGGAATCTATCACGAAATACCCACTGGAGATGCGGCTCCCATCAGAGAGAGATATCGGCAGATACCACCACAACAGTACCAGGAAGTGAAAGATCTGCTGAATTCAATGCTGGAGAATGGAGTTGTTAGAGAGAGTCAAAGCCCTTGGGCTGCACCAGTGGTGTTAGTCAAAAAGAAGGACGGATCTTTAAGGTTCTGCGTGGATTATCGTAGACTGAACTCCTGCACGGTACGTGACTCTTACCCGCTCCCCCGTATTGAAGAATCGCTTACAGCCTTAGGCAAGGCCCGTTACTTCTCGTCCCTGGATTTAGCAAGTGGCTACTGGCAGGTCCCCATGAGTGAGAAGGACAAAGGGAAGACGGCTTTCATCCTCCCAATGGGTCTATATGAGTTCAACCGTATGCCTTTTGGTCTGACCAATGCCCCGGGTACATTTCAACGGCTCATGGAGAAATGTCTGGGCGATTTCAATTTCGAATTCACTCTGATTTACCTCGATGACATCATTGTCTACTCCGCTACATTTGAAGATCATCTTCAGAAGCTGGGGCAGGTTTTTAGGAGACTGAGAGAGCACGGTTTGAAGTTGAAGCCCAGTAAGTGTCGCCTGTTACAGGAAGAAATTGAATATTTGGGACATCGAATATCAGGACGTGGAGTGCAGCCATCCAGTGAGAAGATTGCGGCTGTGCGAGACTGGCCCACTCCTACCACCCTACGAGAGGTCCGTGCCTTCTTAGGGATTGCTGGATATTACAGGCGATTTGTGAAAGACTTTGCACACAAAGCTGAACCACTGAATGCGCTATTGAGGAATACCGCTAGGGGTCCGAAGGCTCAATGCGTGCCTTGGGGTATCGAACAAGAGAGAGCATTTCAAACTTTGAAAGATGCTTTGACCAACCCTCCAATTCTGGCATATGCTGATTACCATCTACCCTTTCAGCTTTATACAGACGCCAGCCAATATGGTCTTGGGGCAGTACTCTCCCAAATCCAGAATGGAGAAGAAAGAGTGATCGCATATGGCAGCCGGTCATTACGAGACTCTGAAAGAAACCCTGCTAATTACAGCTCCTTCCGCTTGGAGTTATTAGCCCTTGTGTGGGCAATGACTGAGAAGTTTGCGGGGTACCTCACCGGGGCAGAAGTACAAGTGTTGACGGATAACAATCCACTGGCACATTTGGATAATGCGAAGCTAGGTGCCCTGGAGCAACGGTGGATGGCCCGACTTTCTAAGTACCGCTACAGTGTGAAATATCGCTCCAAAAATGAGAATCAGAATGCCGATGCATTGTCCCGAGTCACTACCCAACCACCGGTCGGGGACATAGATCAAGAATTAGAATCAACAGAGGTACCTGATTTCACCCAGTTTTCCCAGAAGGTGGTGACTGCTCGACAGAGCGAAATACTGGGAACTCAAGTAGCTCCCTTCCTGGGCCCATCCCACCAAGAATGGATTGGGCTCCAGCAACGTGATCCAAGCCTGGCACTGCTATGTCGTTGTGTTAAAAAGGGGTGCAAGCCTACTATTGACGAAAGAGACCAGCTGTCACCCGAAGTATTAGCGGTATTGGGGCAGTGGAACCGATTGGAGATGAGAGACGGGATCTTACGATGGCGTGTATACTTGCCAACCGAGATTGACGCCTGTTATCAAATTGTAGTGACTACTGACCTGGCCCGTCCACTAGCCGCTGAGGTACATCGTAGGAATGGCCACTTTGGAGCTGAGAAGACCTTTAGGTGGCTCCAACGATTGATCTTCTGTCCGAGTCTCCGCTTCATTGTTGAAGAAGTATGTCGTGATTGCAGAGCATGCGAAATCAACAAAGCAGTTGAACAGAGGGCTCCAACACAGACAATAGTGACGAAAGAGCCACTTGAAGTATTGATGATTGACTATCTCACCGTGGGATATTCTGCAAGTGGGCATCAGTATTGCTCAGTTATGGTAGATCACTTTACCAAATTTGCTGTAGCCGTTGCAACAAAGGACCAGACTGCTGAGTCGGCTGCTGAGGCCCTGTGTCACCACTTCATACGAGTATACGGCTGCCCTCAACGCATTCACTCCGACCAAGGCGCCTGTTTCGAGGGGCGAGTCATGCAAGAAGTGCAACGTATTTATGGAATGAAAAAGTCACGCACCACCCCATACCATCCACAGGGGAACGGGGCATGTGAACAATTTAACCGCACATTACTTCAGATGATCTGCACCTTGGAAGCCGACAAGAAGCGACAATGGCCGCAGTACCTGCCTGAATTGCTGTGGGCCTATAATAATCAAGTCCACTCTGTCACAGGGTACGCCCCATATGTTCTCTTCTTTGGGCGACCCGGAAAAGGTGTGGGAGACCTCAACCTCGAAGACACCAATGAATTTCCTTATCGAGGTCTGCCCACTTGGATTCAGGCTCACCGTCAGAGATTAGAGACTGTCCACCGGATAGTACGTGAGAGACTACAGAAGCAAGTTCACCCTAATCATCGGCCGGTGCAGGACACCCCTCTTAAAGTGGGCGACTTAGTCTTGGTACGAGTAAAGAAGCCACTAGGGAAATTGGACAGTAGGTGGGAACCTGACCCTTACTGCATTGTGGCCCACCCTCATGTTGATAGTCCCGTTTACCAAGTCCAAAATACCCTGACTAAGCAGACGCGGACACTACACCGTGACATGTTACGCCCATGTCAGTCTCAGGGGCCAGTTCAGGATGACAGAGAGGAAATGACTATGACACAGCCCTCCACAAGTGAGCCCTGATTGTGGGATGACGATGATGATAACGGGGGTGTTGTGGAAGCTGTGACCACCCCGACAGTAACTGGGCCTGCAACAGTAGTGACACCCCCGACTGCCATACCTGACCGTCCCAATGAGAGACCGACCTCTACACTTGCTGACGATATGACAAGCTTGCGGCGCACTAGTCGCTCCACAGCGGGTGTACCGCCAGTGCGTTATGCCCAGAATGAGTTTGTTTGGCCAGCGGTCCATCGTTACATCACAACATTGCGATTACAGAAATGTATTGATGGGGCTATTGTTGTCAGGGACTGCCAACATTCGACTGGGGGGGTATGTAGCAGTCAGTAATAGCCCCTATTGTCTTAATAGTGTTGTTTTGCTGCCATCTACTGGTGTAAAGAAATATAGCCTGGGGCTGCACCAATTTGAGAGACAATAAGCACCCTGTTTTGCCTGCTAAATGGTGCAGTCTGGAGGAAGTGACGTGAGCAGGAAGCACAGAGCAGCGTGGTGTGGATCCAGAGTGTGTGCTGTGAGGACCTGTGAGAGGCCATTGCTGCTGTAGGCCATAGTAGAAGGCCTGAAACACTGCAGAGACAATCACTATTGAACGCATCCATCGGGCTCTGAGGCCCAAGCCACAGCAAGGCAAACCTCCCTGCGATTTGATGTGCGGTCTACTTTCATATCCAGATGCTGCAGCTACCTTTTCCGTGGCTAGAAACCGCTCATCCATCACATTGGGAGAAGAGGAAGTGTCTGATTACCAGGATATAGCTTGCTCAATTTTGGCCAAGAGATGCACACTACGCCCTCTCTTGGAACTCTTGAGCTCCAAAGGTATCCAATATGTGTGGTTATATCTGTTTGGTTTAGCAGTCAATTATAACGGCAACAGACTTGCAATCCATACACCGCATGACCTTTCCACCCTATGGAGATTCCTACGCATGGAACCTATGGACATACCTTCTTGGTCTCCCATGCCAGACCTTCCAGATTTTCCAATTCTACCAGACCTGCATTTGAAATTTTCTACTTTGCGAAACAAGTCACCAAAAGGGAAGAGATCACAATTTTGAGCGCTTTCACAGGACTAACGCTCCTCAGTTCATACTTAAACGGTAGTGAGTTCATACATCCTGAGATAAGGTTCTGAACTTGTTGTGTATGCCATAGACTGTCCATGCTACATCTTTTGCTATTCTTGGTTGACTTTAACTTTGATGACTATACATGGATACCCGCAACATTGGTGAACCTCCCCTCTTCTTTAGTGTTATTAGTTTACATTAATCTCATAGGATGCCTTGATTAGTTGTTCTTTGTTTCACCTAAACCGGGCCTTGAGGGGTGGCTGACTGGCTCCACTAACACTTTGAAGTCGGACAGCCCTCTCTTAGGACCAGCAATTCCCATATTATCGTTTGCTAGTTTTTTTACCTACTTTTATTTGATGCTCTTCACGTTTATAACTGTTTATTAGAGATGAGCCAGTAGTATTCGATCGAGTAGGTATTTTTACTCATACTCGATCGAGTACCACTCGCTATTCGAATGGAAATGTTTGATGCAGAACCAGCATTGACTGGTCGAATGCTATACAGTCGGCCAATCAACGCTGGTTCTTCTCCTACCTTTAGAAGTCTTCTCCACGCAGCATCCCCGCGGCGTCTTCCGGCTCTGAATTCACTCTGCCAGGAATCGGGCCTGGGCAGAGCTGACTGTGCATGCCCGCTTGTAGTGCGGACATGCGCAGTTGGCTCTGCCCAGGCCCGATGCCTGGCAGAGTGAATTCAGAGCCGGAAGATGCCGCGGGGACGCTGCAAGGAGAAGAGTGCAAAGAGGATCCAGCCCGACCCTCACTCGTGGACTTGGTAAGTATAATTTGATCGAATGTTGCCTACCCCTGAAACGAGCACTTTCCCCCCCCATAAACTATAATAGGGTTCAATATTCTATTTGAGTAGTCGAATATTGAGGGGCTACTCGAAACGAATATCGAACCTCGGACATTTTACCGTTCACTCATCTCTACTGTTTATCTGCACATTGTTTATTGTGAGGAAGAGGGAGGGGTCGGATCGTGGACGAATTACTATCTTTTATTTGTCTAGGATTCCCCCCGTCTCTCCTCTATTTCCTCCCTCACCCAACACTTTATTGGTGTTGGTTGAGTTTAAGAATTGATAGCATATCAGTTTACTGACAGTAATTTAACGCAACTGTAATTTCTCCGTGTTGATTAATAGAACTCTGCCAGTGTCGATTTGTTGAACTGCTTGTTCTTATTTTCCATTCCTCTATCCTTTTCCTCTTTTACTCCTGTAAATACTCTTGTCACTTCATTCACCTGGATTCATATTTTTTCTCATATCATCTTAGTCTCCTTTTTCTAGATACAGCGGGTAGAAGCTAGGATCTCACTAGTTAACTGGCCCGAATCTCCTTATTGGAGAAATGGTTTCTGTGAAATTCACCTCCCTTAATGTTAATGGACTAAATACACCTGAAAAAAGACACAGAATCCAGACACCCGTCCATGCCTAAATCACAATTTTCACAGTGGTTCTTCAACTCGCATCCCAAGGAGTGGCAGTAGCAATCCGGGGATCCGTCCCTTTCGTTTGTGAATAGCAGCACTCCGATGCTGAAGGCCGCTTTCTTTTTATTAAAGGTACTTTGGCTTCCCGGAAAGTTACTATCGCCAATACGCCCCATATCATGCACAAGTTCCTTGGTTAATAGCAGCCCTCTGGGATCTTAGTCTCTTCACAGCTGGCGGAGACCTGAACGTGACTCTAAACCCTCTGATAGATTACTCCAGGAGCAAATCGGCTACTTCACAAAAGGTACTGGGCAAACTTCATTATACGTTACATGACTTGGGTCTGATAGACGTCTGGCGACTTCTTCACCCTTCAACTAAGGACTTCTCTCATTACTCCCCAAAGCATTCTTCTTTTCAGAGATTGGACTACATCCTTTGTTCATCCAACCTGAGATAGCATGTTTGGTGGACTTAAAAGCAACACAAACCATAACAGTCTTGGCCAGAAGTGAAGAGAGGATGGGTGGAAAACACACAAAAGCCCGACTCAAGATAACATCACTCTTGGATGTAATATCCTCCTGTAACTGAGATGAGCAGGTTATTCAGGTTATTCAAATAATTTTGGTGTTTTTTGGGGTGACACAAAAAGCTTTATTTTTCTGTTACTTTTATTTTGCATTTTTTTTCTTTATTTTATATATCAAAAAATGTAAACAAAAAAGGAGGGTAAATGAATAAGTTTTCCAGGTTTTTCTTAATAGCACAAAATGATACTAATAAACTTTTTTTTATATAATAGTTTCCTCCCACTATTATGGGGTGTTGTTTTAATTATTTGTTTTCCTTTGTTTACCTTTTTATATATTTATTTATTTCATATTGCCCCCCCCTCATAGAGTGATAATAGGCTATGGGGGACATCTTAACAGGTTTTGTATTTGGCTGATTTTCCCTGTAACTGCAGCTGATACATTACAGTAGGGATGCAGCCTCAAAACTTGAACTGCGGTGCTGATCTGGGTCCTCTGGGAGGCAGAAGCTCTTTGGGTAAGTTCACATGTAGTTTTTTGGTCCGGATTTATGCGCGGGAAGCTTTAGCACTCAGTTACCAGTACAGAATTGTATTCTAATAAATGTTCTGATTACTGGAGATAATGGAATAAAAAACTAAAAAATGATCACATCTGTACATGTTACCAAGCTGACATTGGACACATATCCAGAGCCAAATGATGGAGCAAAAATCATCACCACAAATATAAGGGAGAACAAACTATAA
Source organism: Leptodactylus fuscus (assembly GCF_031893055.1). Taxonomy (NCBI): domain Eukaryota; kingdom Metazoa; phylum Chordata; class Amphibia; order Anura; family Leptodactylidae; genus Leptodactylus; species Leptodactylus fuscus. The sequence continues at coordinate 356,132,751 of NC_134265.1, forward strand.
CCCCAAAGTAAAATACTTTAGTAATGAAGAAATTGTAAAGCATCTCCATAATATCAGTCATATCAAGTTAGGTTTTATTATTTAGTAAGAGCACACATATAAGGGGGGTTTGATATGAATATAATATGGATTCTATACATGTAACATTTAGGGTTAACTACTAGAGATGAGCGAACAGTGAAATATTCGAGATTCGATATTCGTTTCGAATAGTCCCTCAATATTCGAGTATTCGAACGAATATCGAACCCCATTATAGTCTATGGGGAAAAATGCTTAATTTCAGGGGAAGCCACACTTCGACTCAGGAGAGTTACCAAGTCCACTATCACACCCCAGGAAATGATGCTAACAGCCTGGAATGCAACTAGGACAGCAGGGGAAGCATGTCTGGGGGCATCTAACATGCCCAAGTACCTGTATTATGCCACTATCTCGTTGGGATCCCTGTCAGCTTGCGATATGCGGGAGCTAACTTTTTTCCCATAGGAATGCATTGACCAGCGTTGACTGGCCAAATGCCATACAGAGTACAGCATTTGGCCAATCAATGCTGACTAGCTCTGCTACATCTTGGGTGTAGCAGAGCTCAGCGCACGGCCAGCTCTGCTACATCTCCGGTGTAGCAGAGCTGTGCGCTCAACACTGCTACATCTGAGATCGGACCAGAATGGAGACTGCTGTGAATTGATCTTAGACTCCGCCTCCGGCAGAACCAGCGTTGATTGGCCGAATGCTGTACTCTGTATGGCATTTGGCCAATCAACGCTGGTCAATGCATTCCTATGGGAAAAAGTCAGCTCCCGCATATGCTGACAGGGATTCCAATAAGATAGAGTCCCAAAGAGCTGGGTCAGTGACATTCCCCCCTAAATAAAGGTAATCCCTACCTAACCCTACCTGTACATCTATCCCTGTCTCAGTCACATAATTCACAGTCTCATATGACCCGGATTTTTTTCAATGACTCCGTTGTCGTAGTTCCCGTCCCACCTCCCCTGCACAGTTATTGGTTCAAAAAAAGTGCCAGGGAAGGTGGAAGGGGATACGAATTCTTAGTGCGTTTGCCTCGTGATATTCGATCGTAATTGATTACCTCGAATGGCCTGATATTCGATCGAATATCAATTTGATCGAACGCCGTTCGCTGATCTCTATTAACTACTATTATTAAAGGCGCTCTATCACTAGGAAAAGTCATTTTTAACTAATCACATCCTTACATAGGCTTTAGAAAGTCTATTTCACACCTACCTTTTGTATGTAGATTGCCTCAGTGGTTTCTGAATAAGTCCGTTTATATTCATATGCTAATTAGACTCGTGCACGATAGATGGTGCACACCTCTCCTATTGTTTTCTATGGGAGACTGCTGCTGATGACTCAGCTTCCTGTTTGCTTCACACACATAGAAGATAATAGAAGAGAGGAGGCTGCTGGGAACTTCCTGAGCTGGCTGGAAGCTTATTAGCATATGAATAAAAACAGACTCATTCAGACACCACTGAGGCAATCTACATACAGAAGGTAAGTGTGGAATAGCATTTCTAAAGCCTATGCAAGCATGTGTTTAGATAAAAATGACTTTTCTCAGTGATAGAACCCCTTTAAGGGTTACTATTTTACAGCCATTCCTTTCTTCTCCCCAGCAGATCAGTTTTTCTGTTCATTTCTGATCTGAATAAAATAATAAAACATTTTGGGAAAAACACACAAGCTAAAAGTCCAGCACTGGAAGCCATTACTGCAAATATCTCCACGGCCACCATGTATTTCCCTCTGGTGCTCAGATAAGCCGGGATCATGGCCATCCAGACACTACAGAACAGCAGCATGCTGAAGGTGATGTACTTGGCCTCATTAAAACTGTCCGGTAATGTCCTCACCATGAAAGCCAGAAGAAAGCTGACAGCGGCCAGGAGCCCCATATAACCCAACATGGAGTAGAACCAGAGATCTGAGCCCTCATTACACTGAATGATGATCTTCTCAGGATAAGACTGAGTGTCCAGGTCCTGGAATGGGGGAGAAATAGACAACCACAGAACACAGATGACAACCTGGAAGGAAGAACACAACAACACTATGGTATAGGGCAGCTTCACACTCAGCCATTTTCTCCAGGGGCTTCCAGGCTTGGTGGACTTAAAAGCAACACAAACCATAACAGTCTTGGCCAGAAGTGAAGAGACGGCCACTGAGAAGAAGACTCCAAAACTGGTTTCACGTAATCTACAAGTGACATCACTGGGACGGCCAAGAAACAAGAAGACAGAGAGGAAGCTGAGGATGATGGAGACCAGGAGGAGATAACTCAGGTTCTGGTTATTAGCTTTAACAATAGGAGTGTCCCGGTAGGAAATAAATATTCCAAATATGGAGCCGGTCACAAGACATCCGAAGAGCGAGACACAGGAAGATACAGAAGCAATGGTGTCATTATGGTAAGAGATGAATTCCATTACTTTGGGCAGACATCGGTCTCTCTTCTCATTCGGCCATTCATCACTTTGGCATTTCATGCAGTTATCGGCATCTGTAGGAATAGTTTATAACATATCACGTGTTAGATATACATTAACTATCTCATCAACATCTCAAAATGGATTTCAGTAATACAATTTCTAAATTGTTGTGGGTGCTTATTGGAACACACGTCATCCAACATTAATTTTTTGACACATTAGTGCTCCATCAGACTCACCTGTGTTCATACAGGGAGGTAGCGATGTGCGTTTTTTACATCATGCCCTGTCTCGCTAGCCCTACGGCATGCTCATTGAATCTATGGACATGCCGATTAAATGATTTAACATGTCTGTTGCCTAGCATGTGGAGACGTGGCAGTGATGTTTATATAAGCCCTTTGAGGCAGTAATAAGACACACTCACAATGGTATTATTCGTATAATCATCACATGTTTAACGTTGTGTATAGTGGATCACTGTATATGGTGCTGCAAAAGGCTGCATATTATACCCTAAGATAACAGCGTCTCCATCCCGGGCAGTATGATACTTTACAATATTGACGAGGTTGCTCTAGGAATTATCCCTTTCGGGATGGCGAATTTCACATCCGATTTTTTAATACTTACCTTTTCTTCTTCAAACACTTGTGGATCACGAGGGATATGTATTTACTTACCTTTGTATGATCACGTGGGGTCTCCTTATGATGAGACGGCCTGGGCAGAGCCGACTGCGCATGCCCGCACTACAAGCGGACATGCGCAGTCGGCTCTGCCCAGGCCCGACGCCTGGCAGAGTGAATGAAGAGCCGGAAGACGCCGTGGGGAAGCTGCACGGAGAAGACTTCTAAAGGTAGGAGAAGAATCAGCATTGATTGGCCGACTGTATAGCATTCGGCCAATCAATGCTTGTTCTGCATCGAACTTTTACATTCAAATAGCGAGTGGTACTCGATCGAGTATGAGTATTTTGAATACCATAGTATTCGATCGAATACCTACTCAATCGAATACCACTAGCTCATCTCTACTAGTCATTCATTAGGGTCAAACATTAGGGTCTCCCCTAACCAGCTGTTGTGTTACTGTGATGAACAACTGGTAGTGGTAAAGGAATAGTCACTTATCATCGCCACACTGCACTTTAATTTCAAGTTTGATGTCAATATTTTAGTATAACCTATTAAAAGTTATGTTTTAAATTTAGTGAGGGCACCCTTTTGTGTTTGGGAGATTATTAAACCAGTGTGAAATCAGGATCAAACATTCCACATCTACATACATGATAATTTTCTGTAAATATTAAAAATTGGTTTGGAGGAGGAAATGTGAGGCAAATTCTGAGTCTGCATACCCCAAAAGACAATTGAAATTCCAAAATAGAATGACTAATATAATAATGGGTTTTGCAGATACTGTAAGCTTATAAGGTGTACTAAAATATTAGATTATGAATAGAGATGAGCGAGTAGTACTCGATGGAGTAGGTATTCGATCGAATACTACGGCATTCGAAATACTCGTACTTGATCGAGTACCACTCGCTATTCGAATGGAAAAGTTCGATGCAGAACCAGCATTGATTGGCCGGATGCTATACAGTTGGCCAATCAACGCTGGTTCTTCTCCTACCTTTAGAAGTCTTCTCCGTGCAGGTTCCCCGCGGCGTCTTCCGGCTCTTCATTCACTCAGCCAGGCATCGGGCCTGGGCAGAGCCGACTGCACATGTCCGCTTGTAGTGCGGGCATGCGCAGTCGGCTCTGCCCAGGCCCGATGCCTGGCAGAGTGAATGAAGAGCCGGAAGATGCCGCAGGGACGCTGCAAGGAGAAGACTTCTCGGAGGATCCAGCCCGACCCTCACTCATGGACTTGGTGGGTATAATTTGATCGAATGTTTCCTACCCCTGAAACGAGCATTTTCCCCCCATAGACTATAATAGGGTTCGATATTCGATTTGAGTAGTCGAATATTGAGGGGCTACTCAAAACGAATATCGAACCTCGAACATTTTACTGTTCGCTCATCTCTAATTATGAACATCTTTCTAGATTGTCTATTAAGACAAACAAAGACAAACCATCACCAGATCTGGCTTTCAATACCATTTTTATGCCCATGACACCAAATTATATACCTCAATCCCCCAGCACTACTTCCGAAAACCAGTGAATGTTTCTTTCCTGTCTCTAGCATCATGTCTTCTCTTTATCTGAAATTTAATCTTTCTAAAACTGGTCATGGAGAAGGTGCTACGGAAGTGTAAGTAGGAGATTATGAGAGCATGGAATAGCATTTTGGTATTTTCAGGGGAGAGACAGGAGACAATTCGCTCCATGTTCTTGAGTGCTTGAATGTGTGGTTTGATTGTTAAACTTTGATTAACTTTAATTAGTGTGACCATCTATATGTCCCCTTGTTTTCTAACTCCAGACTATCGAGGCTTTTCTCATAGATACAGGTGCAGTTGGGTTAATGTCATCTTCTAAACAGCCTAACCCTGATATCGCCATTTCTGTTTGTGGCCTTACTATATTACCAAGGCAGTATGCCCACTGTCTCAGGGTTGCATTTGACTTGGATCTCAACCAGTGATTCCCAAAGTGGTCCAGGTGGACCCGCAGGAGTCCATGGGGGACTTTACGGGAGACTCGTTAGATCTAATCTTAATCACATTTTTTGATGAGTTTTGGGAATATGGTAGAAATGTAGCAGAAGGGAGTCCACTGAAACCAATAAAATTTTGAAAGTGGTCTAAGAGAAATTTTTTTTTAGGAACCTTTGTTCTCAGTTCACCCCACATGTTCACTCCACATATCGGACACATGCACACTTTTGTCACCTACACTTCAAAAACATCTCAAAGCTTAGACTTGTACCTTCTGTTATCCAAACGTCTGATTCCCATCTTAAAGATTTTTACTTGAGCTGCACCATTGCTCTGAAATGCTTTACCCAAGACAATCAGATTAATTCCGGACTACGGCAGCTTTACAAATGCCCTAAAATCACATCTGTTTAGGCAGATTTATCACACAACCATATCACATTGTTCAATAACTCCACACACGAAGCTAACATTTCTGTTAACTTCAGTTATGTGCTCTTTTGTCAGTAGAGAGCAAAATTGTGCTGAAAATAACATCAATAATGTCTTGGGAACTGTGGAGGGCTAGATAAAAGATTCAGACTGTGCCAGAATCAAAAGTGCAGCACCTATTAAAAGATGAAAATAGTTGAAGTTGGTTGAGGTGGTGAAACTTTTTAACAGTACTGTATGTTCTTTTTTGCCATTTTCAATTGTATCAATTGTATATTTGTTAAAAAAAAAACAAAAAAAAAAACACTGACTTGTGGTCTACAAAAAAAAAAAGAACAGTCAGATATGACAAACCATGGATTTTGAATTTTCCCAACCTAATGACTTAAGCCTTAATGTTTAGATGGTCAGGTACTGGACTGTACCTGACTTTTTTTGGTACCCCTGGTAGCATGAGTGTTCGGATAATAATGGGGTGAGAGATAGTTAGTCTATACAATAAGCCACAACCACTATCTTCTGCACAAAGATTAAAAAAGAGTGCTGGAAGTAATGATATGGCCCTCACAGAGATATCATCTTCATCCAGTCTATCTGAGCTAACAAGAACAGACTGAAGGACTGGAGCAAGCGAGCAAGCCTAAATCTAAAGAAGATCCATACTTAGCTCTCCAAGATGTTTGTAACAGCTTACTAGTTGTATTCCTTCAAACATTGCATATAAATGAACGGAGTAGAATTGATAGAAGGCAGAGTGTTCACAACAATGTCACCTTGAGCAATACCTTTTGCATATAACTAAAAGCTTTGCACACTATTAATTTTTTGACTAGCTGATAAGGTCACTTGAAGGATAAGGAAGGTAGCATGAATTTATAGACCATCTTTAGTTGTGGCAGATTTGCTGTGGAAATGTACAGAACTATACATGTGGGAAGAACCATATCAACAGGGAAAATTGTATGGGAAAATGAAGAACTGGGGCCCATAGAGCTCTATAACTTTACTGAATATAGCCCGTGAATTGTAAAGTGGTCCAATATTTGCTTAATTACAAACAACATCATCACCACCACTGGTAAGAGAGTACTACTCCTCCTACTAGAACATCATCACACTGGTAAGACAGTACTCCTACTCCTACTAGAATATCATCACACTGGTAAGACAGTACTCCTACTCCTACTAGAACATCATCACACTGGTAAGACAGTACTACTACTCCTACTAGAACATCATCACACTGGTAAGACAGTACTACTACTCCTACTAGAACATCATCACACTGGTAAGACAGTACTACTACTCCTACTAAAACATCACCACACTGGTAAGACAGTACTACTACTCCTACTAGAACATCATCACACTGGTAAGACAGTACTACTACTCCTACTAGAACATCATCACACTGGTAAGACAGTACTACTACTCCTACTAGAACATCATCACACTGGTCAGACAGTACTACTACTCCTACTAGAACATCATCACACTGGTCAGACAGTACTACTACTTCTACTAGAACATCATCACACTGGTCAGACAGTACTACTACTCCTACTAGAACATCATCACACTGGTCAGACAGTACTACTACTCCTACTAGAGCATCATCTCACTGGAAAGACAGTACTACTACTCCTACTAGAGCATCATCACACTGGTAAGACAGTACTACTACTCCTACTAGAACATCATCACACTGGTAAGACAGTACTACTATTCCTATCATATACCAGTTATATTGGAGATCTCTCCTTCTGAACATGGCACGCAGTCATAGCAGCAGGTGTGAATTGTTTCTCTTGCCTTCTTCCTCCTTCCAGGTAAACATGGCTCTGAGCAGCGGGATACTGGGATCTGAAGGAGAAGACAAGAACCTTTACTGGAGTGACACCGAATGGACATGTATGATAGAAATAATAAGATGACCTAGGAGGGTGAACTAAGGAAGTTGTAGTGTCCACTAATATGAAATAGACCATCCTGACCTTAAAACAAGTAGCCTGATGGACAACACGTAACCTCCTATGAATGGACACATAGTCAAAAGGTATTAAGTAATTATAGATGTATGATCTTCCCAACAGTTTTTGAGACTCATGACAAGAAACAGTGAAATGTTCGAAGTTCGATTCGAGTAGCCGCTCAATACTCGACTGTTCGATCGAACATCGAACCCCAATATAGTCTATGGGGAAAAAATACTTGTTTAGGGGGAAACCGATATTCGACTCAGGAGGGTCACCAAGTCCACTATGACACCTCAGCAAATTATGACAGCACCTCTGGAATGCAACTGGGACAACAGGGGAAGCATGTCTGGGGGCATCTAACAAGCCCAAGTCACAGTTTTACCCCAACATCACAGCCTATCAACTACACACTTTCCACACTCAAAAATCCCACTATGAAAGTGGAAAAATACCTGACAACCTTTTTTTTCCCTGAAATGAATGGACACAAACCCAAATTTTACTCTAATGAAACTTTAACAAGCACCTCTTTAAATCACGTTGCCCATGACAACCACAGATGGAAAAGGCAATGGGAAATCCAACAGTACCCACCCTGAACTGTCATTGTGGATGTGTGTGTGTGTGTGTGTGTGTGTAATGTGGTAAGACCTTCCAAAATTCACTTTCCTGGCCCTTAACGTGAGCCCTTCCAAATTAAGCTACAGGCCCATAAGCTGAGCTACCAGCAGAGATTGAGGCCCTTTAACTTAGTTGAGCCTTGCACCAGCAGTGTTTTTGGCCCTTGGAGTGAGTTGAGCCTCTAACCAGCAGAGTTTGGGGAAATCAGGGCGGATTCAGCCTAGAAGAATCAGAATTGTGCAATGCAGATGGTGGAGGAATATGAGGAGGAATTGTAGAGGTTGAGCGCAGACATGACAATTCATGTTGGGGTGCTTGACACTGGTGGGCACAAAAATGATGGGTCTATCCAGTGGGTGTTCATTTTGATGAAAGTCAGCCGGTCGGCACTCTCAGCTGACAACCGGCTGCGCTTATCAGTGATGATACCACCGGCTGCGCTGAAAACCCTTTCAGATAGCACGCTGGTGGCAGGACAGGACAGCACCTCCAAGGCATATAGGGCAAGTTCAAGCCACAGGTCCAACTTTGACACCCAATACGTGTAAGGCACAGAGGGATCGTAGAGGACAGGGCTGTGGTCGGACAGGTATTCCCGCAACATGCGTCTACATACTTTTCCCGCCTGGTGACACTAGACTCCTCAGTGGCGGGAGTTTGGCAAGGGGGTGCAATTAACGTGTCCCAGAGCTTAGACAGTGTACCCATTATGGGTGTGAATCAGATGGCACTTGTTCGCCTCATGGAGGAACTGTCCTCTTTGTCGTCAACAACACTTGATGGAAACATCTCCATCATGTTCTGCACCAATTGCTTGCCGCAGTCATTAATGCGATTGGCCCTCCCCTCTACCAGAATAAAACACGAGATGTTATTTTTATACCGGGGGTCAAGGATTGTAAATATCCAGTATTGGTTGCTCTCCATTATTTTGACTATGCGCTGATCACTAGAAAAGCACCCCAACATGAAGTCAGCCATGTGTGACAAAGTGTTACTTGGCATGACTTCGCTGCCCCCACCCGAAAGGTCACTCTCCATTTCCTCCTCTTCCTCCTCCTCCCTTTTGCCCCATCCGCGCTGCAAGAATGGGAGGCATTGAACTTCCCCGGTAGCCTCCTGTGTTACGATCATATCATCTGCCACATCTTCATCCTCCTTCTCCTCCTCTGTCATTAAACACTGTGAAGCGGCAAGTGTGTGAAACCACTCTCCTACTGTGACTGTTCGGCTGCTATCCCTGACACCTCAGTGTGATTTGTGTTATCCCTGATGGCACTGATGAATTCTCGCATCACACACAAGAGCGGGATTGTTATGCTCACTAGTGCATTGTCACAGCTGACCCTCTTGGTGGACTCCTCAAACACCAATAGGATTTCACATAGGTCTCCCATCCATGGCCACTCATGGTTGAGAAACTGAGGGAGCTGACTTTGTGGCATCCTATGGTTTTGGAGATGGTACTCCATCAAAGGTCTCTGCTGCTTAACCACTCTGCTCAACATATGATATGTTGAGTTTCAGCTTGTAGGGACGTCGCACAACAGCCGGTGTTCAGGTCCCGGAAGGCCGGAGTTTCGCAAGCCGGAACGCCAACATCTCCTGAGCCAGGAGTTTGGAGATGTGCGCGTTCAAGGCTTGCGCATGTGGGTGGTTAGCACTGTATTTTTGCCTGCACTCAAATGTCTGAGAGATGGCGGGTTGCTGGGAGGAGACGCATGATGATGCAGGAGAAGGAGCTGAGACAGGAACAGGGGAGGATGAGGAAGAAGTCCAAAAAGTGGCCGAGCCAGATGTTGCGGTGTCCTGGCTGGTGTTCTGGACTGCAGCACCAGCACTGGCAACAGTGGAAGAGACAGTGGCGGCAATGCCGGACGACGATTGTCCTGTGTTTGCTCTCTCCCACTGAGCCCAGTGCTTGGATTCCAAATGACTGTGCATGGAAGTGGTCGAAATGTTGCTCTTTTCAGAGCCCTTACTCAGTTTCGAGTGGCATATTTTGCAAACTGCACTATATTTGTCCTATGCACATTCCTTGAAAAATATCCACACCATTGAGGAACGTGCCTTCGATGGGGGAGTTTTTCTGGGCTGGCTATGATAGGGAACATCTTGGGCCATTATGGGTGTGACCTGGCTTCGGCAAAACAGCTGACCTCTGCCTCTGGACATGCCTCTAGCTACCCTCTTTAGTGCCCTCAACATCGACACTACTTTCCCCGCTTGACATCCCCCCTGTCCAGGTCAGGTCAGTGTCCTGTCCTCCACACCTCCTCTGCCAATTCCTCTCTCGCCTCCTCCTCCTGCACACCGCACATGGCAACAGGCTGCCCTGATGGCAACTGTGTCTCATTATCGTCACTGAGGGTGGGTTGATGGTCAGCCAGCACAAAATCAACAGGAGATGGAGGAGACTCCAGTGCTTGGGCATCTGGACATAGAAAGTCAGGGTTTTAGGCCCTTGAGGTGAGTCGAGCCTTGTAGGAGCAGAGTATTAGCTCCTTGACGTGAGTTGAGCCTTGCACCCAGGGCCGGTGTCAGCGCATGGCATAGTCAGGCAAGTGCCGGGGCCCACAGAGGCTCTGGGGGCCCCCCGGCACTTGCCCGCCCCAGCACTTGCCTGTCCCGATTTCAGCACATCGGCGTCCGACGGACGCCGATGTGCTGAATACATAGACGATTAAAACAGGAACTGTGAGCGCAGCTCCTGCTCTAAAGTCGCGGCCCGGCTTGCGTGTGTAGGCGCGATGACGTCATCACATCGGCTTACACACGCACGCCGGGCCGCGGCTTTAAAGCAGGAGCTGCGCTCACAGTTCCTGCTTTAATCGCTATGTGACTGGAGTGAGAGAGCGGAGAGAGGAACGTCGGGGGAACGATGGAAGGTGAGTGTGAGTGTAAGTTTTGTTTTGTATTATGTTAAGGTGGAACATAATGAAGGGGCCCATGAAACTGGGGGGCAAATGAAGGGGAGGGAACGGCATGACACTGGGGAAGATGAATGGGGTGGGGAGAGAACGGCATGAAACTGGGGACAGAGAAGGAGGGGGCCCAATGAAACTGGGGGCAAATGAAGGGGAGGGGGAATGGCATGACACTGGGGACAGAGATGGAGGGGGCCCAATGAAACTGGGGGGGCAAATGAAGGGGAGGGGGAACGGCATGACACTGGGGCAGATGGGGGGGTGGAACAGCATGACACTGGGGCAGAGACGGGGGACGTGAAACTGTGGGCAGATGAAGGGGGAGAATGTGATGAAACTGGGGACAGAGGTGGAGGGGGGACATGAAACTGGGGGCAGAGGAAAGGTGTATATGAAACATATATATATGAACATATATATGAGAGATGGAGGGGGGGCATATCATTTACGGGTGACTGTAGGAGGATTATACTCTGTGGGAGCACATGATAAATGAATGAGTGGGTGGAGCCAAATTTGCCGCTGCGCGCAGAGCGCGCCGCACATTTTTCCCCTCTTTCTATTCTTTAAAAGTTGGGAGGTATGACGTTGGTGACGTCACTTGCTTCATCTATAACGCACAGTGTCTCGACTCCCCTGCCTCCTTTACAAGGGGGCCCACTGAGGCTCTGTCGCCCAAGGGCCCATAAAAACCTGGAGCCGGCCCTGCTTGCACCAGCAGAGTTTTAGGCTCTTAAGGTGAGTTGAGCCTTGTGGCAGCAGAGTTTTAGGCCCTTGAGGTGAGTTGATCCTTGTAGGAGCAGAGTATTAGGCCCTTGACGTGAGTTGAGCCTTGTAGCAGCAGAGTTTTAGGCCCCTGAGGTGAGTTGAGCCCTGTAGGAGCAGAGTATTAGGCCCTTGAGGTGAGTTTAGCGTTGGAAGAGCAGAGTATTAGGCCTTTGACGTGAGTTGAGCCTTGTACCAGCAGAGTTTTAGGCTCTTATCGTGAGTTGAGCCTTGTAGGAACAGAGTTTTAGGCCCTTAAGGTGAGCCATGCAAAAATTACTTTTCAGGCCCTTGGGGCGAGCCACAGAAAAAAAAAAAAAAAATTAAGCCCTTGAGGTGAATTGATCCTTTTAGAAGCATAAAAATATGCTCTTTCCACTTTAAATGTCGTTTTTCAATGGTGATGGTGTAGGAGGAGGATGAACTGGTGAGCTGGAGCACAAACATGGAATTTCATGTTAAGGTGCTTGACACTGGTGGAGATACAAATCCTGGGTTAATCCAGTGGCTATTTATTTTGATCAGTGTCAGGCGGTCAACACTGTCAGCTGACAGACGGCTGTGACAATGCCACCAGCTGTGCTGAAGACCCTTTCAGATAGAACGCTGGCGGCAGGGCAGGCCAGCACCTCCAAGGCGTAAAGCGCCAGTTCCAGCCACAGGTCCAACTTCTACACCCAATATGTGTATGGCACAGAGGGATCGGAAAGGACAGGACTGTGGTCGGCCAGGTACTCACGCAACATGCGCCTATACTTGTCCCTCCTGGTGACACTAGGCTCCTCAGTGGTGGTAGTTTGGCGAGGGGGTGCCATTAACGTGTCCCAGACCTTGGAGAGTGTGCCCCTGCTGGGTGTGGACCAGATGGCAGTTGTTAGCTTCTTGGAGGAACTCTCCTCTCTGCGGCCAACGAGAGTTGATGGAAACATTTCTGTCATATTTTGCACAAGTTGCTTGTGGCAATCATGAATGTAATTGGCCCTCCCCTCTACCGGAATGAATAGATGACATATTTTTATACCAGGGGTTGAGGATTGCAAAAATCCAGTATTGGTTGCTCTCCAGGATGTGTACAATGCTTTTTCACTGGAAAAGTAGCCCAACATGAAGTCAGCTATGTGTGCCAGACTGTTAATTGGCATGACTTCACTGCCCCCACTGGAAGGGTCACTCTCCATTTCCTCCTCCCCTTTGCCCCATCTGCGCTGAAGCACTGGGATGCACTGAACTTTGCTGCTAGCCTCGTGTGTGACAATGACATCATCTGCCACTTCATCTGCCACTTCATCCACGTTGAGAAGCTGACAGGAGTGTGCTCTCAGTATCTAGCTGTGATGGCTCTGCTCCTATCCCGGACTCCTCAGCATGCAGTGCATTCTCCCTGATTGCAATGAGGGATTCTCGCATCACACAGAGGAGCGGGATGGTTGCACTCACTCATCGCAGCTGACCCTCTTGGTGGACTCTTCAAAGACCCATAGGTTTTCACATAGGTCTGCCATCCATGGCCACTCACGGTTGAGAAACTGAGGAAGCTGACTTTGTGGCACCCGAGGATTTTGGTGATGGTACTCTATCTATCTAGTGAGATGTAGCGTCCCTGTCCGCATGCGTTTGTCCACACGTCGGTGGTCAAGTGGACCTTAGTGCAAAGCACAGAACTCAGGGCCCACCTGATGTTAAGGGACACATGCTGGTGCAAGGCGGGGACGGCACACCAGGGGAAGTAATGATGGCTAAAGATGGCATAGCGAGGTGCGCGGCCAAATGGCAACATCTCCAGGGCCAGCTGTTTTGAGATATGCCCGTTTAAGGCTTTGGCATGTGGGTGTCTTGAACCGTATTTCTGAATGTGCTCAAATGCCTGGGAGATGGTGAGTTGCTGGGAAGAGGTGCATGATGGTGCAGGCGAAGGAGCAGAGGCAGGAAAAAGGGAAGATGAGGGTGAAGTCCCCAAAGTGGCAGAGTCAGATATGGAGGTGTCCTGGCTGGTGGTTTGGGCTGCAGTGCCAGCACTGGAATCACTGGAAGAGGCAGTGGCAGCAACGCTGGACGACGATTGTCCTGCATTTTCTCGCTCCCACTGGGCACAGTGCTTGCCTTTCAATTGACTGAGCATGCTTGAGGTGGTCAGGTTGCTCTTCTCAGAGCCCCTATTCAGTTTTGAGTTGCATATTTTGCAAACCGCACTCAATATGTTGCAAAATCTCCATATAATCGAGGAACGTGGCCTCGTTTGGTGAGTTTTTTTTATGAGTGGCGAGTACAGGGAAAATCTTCTCTGAAGCAACTGTCCTGTTCCTCTGGACATGCCTCTGCCTCTAGCCACCTTTTTTGGTGCTGCACTTGCCTCCACATCTACACTGCTTTTCCTGCTAGACATCACCCCTGTCCAGGTCAGGTTGGTCGCCTCATTGTCCACCACCTCCTCTTTACAATTCTTCACTCTGCTCCTCCTCCTGCACACTGCACATGACAAAAGCCTGTCTTGATAGCAACTGTGTCTCGTCATCATCACTGAGGATGGGTTGCGGGCCCACAACCACAAAATCGCCAGGAGGTGGCGGATGCTCCAGTGTTTGGGCAACAGGACAGGAAGTCGTCTGGTAGCTCCTGGAATTCGGGAAGTGGTACAACAGAGTGCAAGATGGTAAAAGGAAAAGAAAACAGCTCCTGGGAGGGGGCAAAGGTGGGATGACTCTGCTGGGAAGATTGGGCATGTCAGGAGGAAGGAGGGGCAGACTCTTGGGTATGAACATGACTGGAGGTAGTGGCTGACTGGCTGGTGGAAAAGCTGCTGGAAGCATTATCCGCTAGCCATTGTAACACCTGTTTCTGGTGCTCGGGCCTTGTCAGCGTTGTACCTTGCACCCTGCCTAACAATGCCATGAAGCCAGGGATTGTGGATCAGCGCAATGCTGGCTGCCCCCCACCAGCAGGCATTGGATCTGCAGTAGCTTAACAGCGGCCTTGGCCCCCAATTGCATTTTCATGCCTTTGTCCTCGTCCCTTTGCCCTAGCCTTACGCATTTCATGATGTATACAAGTGTAGTGTATTTCAAGTATACAAGTTATATTTTTAGAGCGTATAGCAATGAGGGTATATACTGGATGGCAAGTATATACCTTGCTTCACACCCGTATGGGACAGGTATATTGTATATTAGTACAACAGGTGGTAGGGAATTGGAGCCATAAAAAGGGCTTTTGTGAAAAAAATCTGCAGGATAAGTGTATATACTAGAGGTGTATATACACTCTTCAAGGAGTGTAGCTCTTATAACAGCTGTTGGTTTGCTATTCCTGCCTAACAGAAGCTAATTCCTAGCTAACCCTGAGCAGAACGTCTCTCCCTATCCAAGTCCAAATCACATCTGAAACGAATGTCACAGGCACTATTCTTATAAATCCGAGGTCACCTGATTTAGCCAGCCAATGACTTTTTCCTATTTTTTTCCGATGCTTCCTGTCCCACCTCCCCTGCACCGTTATTGGTGCAAAAATAGCGCCAGGGAAGGTGGGAGGGGAATCAAATATTTACAGTGAAAACCGCGAGGTATTCGATTAAATATGAATATCTGGAATACCGTAATATTTGATTGAATACTATTTGCTCATCTCTAATTGAGAAGTTTGCTAATTTCTACTAAATACAAGTAATGTAATGTATTAGAAATGTATCTCACCTGCTTTTAGATTTGTCGTTCTTTCCTTTCCTCTTGGCTGACCATGTCCAGTTATGTGTATGAGGAAGTTATTTCATAATATGGTATCAGAAAGTAATATCATCACGAAATGTGAAATGTAATATGCTACCTATCGTATACTGTGTTTCCCCGATAGTAAGACACCCCCGATAGTAAGACTTAGTGGGACTTTTGGGGGGTGGGCTAATGTAAGACGTACCCCGAAAGTAAGACATAGTAAATGTCTAAAAGTAAAAGTAAGACATACCGTAGTAAACATAAGGCGCAACGGACAGCGCTGCGCCTTATAGTTTGGTGCGCCATGTAGTCCGGTGCGCCTTATATATGAACCTAGGCAGGACTATAAGGCGCATTACCCATGTGTGCCTTATAGTCCTGTCTAGGTTCATATATAAGGCGTACCGGACTATAAGGCGCAGCGTTGTCCGGTGCGCCTTATATGTGATTGAAAGCGGCGGCACGCCGACTTTGCCGGCGGCCGCTTAACTCCTTGCGTGCCAGCCGCTTCTATTCATTTCAATGGCACGCTTCCATTGAAATGAATGGAAGCGCTCGGCACGCAAGGAGTTAAAGGGATTCTACCATTAAAAGAAGTTCTTTCCTCTGACCACGTCGGAATTGCCTTAAATAAGGCTATTCGTCTCCTACCTTTTGCCATAGCCAGCGCCGTCTTCTTCCTGAGCTGCATCTGCCCCTTCTGTGTTGTCTTCTTTGGGCCTCATGGATGACGCATGCGCAGTCGGCTCTAACAGGCTCTCGCAGCCAGAGCCGACTGCGCATGCGTCATCCATGATGCCCAAAGAAGACGACACAGAAGGGGCAGACGAAGCTCAGGAAGAAGGCGGCGCTGGCTATGGCAAAAGGTAGGAGAAGAATAGCCTTTTTTAAGGCGATTCCGACATGGTCAGAGGAAAGAACTTCTTTTAATGGTAGAATACCTTTAAGCGGCGGCCATCGGCAAAGTCTGCCTGCCGCTTCCATACATTGCAATGGGAGCGCGCTATGCAAATAGTATTCGCGCATCTCTAACTTCAGTTGTAAGAAGTTACAATTGAAGTTAGAGATGAACGAATACTATTTGAATAGCACGCTCCCATTGCAATGTATGGAAGCGGCCAGCGGCCGCCGCTTAACTCCTCACGTGCCGCCGCTGCTTCAATCCATCAACCCCTGTCATTTGTTTTCTAATATAAGACGTACCCCGAAAGTAAGACATAGTGGGACTTTTGGGGGTAAAAAGAATGTAGGACTCTGTCTTACTTTCAGGGAAAACACAGTATATATTTATACGTGGCCCCCTGGTGGATATGTTCTGACTTGCATCCCTTCAAGACTTTTGTTAGTATGTTTTGATTTTGTATTGAATTGATTTCAGGTAAGCTGAAGCTGAGGGAAAGGGGTTTCATTGAGGGAAAAATCATCAATATTGGATCACTGGGTGTCCAGTACTCAGCACTCCTACAAATCAGATATTTTCATCTGCTATGTGCACTGGAACTAACAATGACAATGGGCCGAAAGAAGAGGAGTCCATCCTCTGCAGGTAAAGCCCCATTATGGTGAATATTATCTGAGCTGCAGGGACTTGTTATTGTCACTACACAGACAATGGAGCTGAACTTCCCTCTGTGTGTTAGCTTCAGTGTATGTGGCTACTCTGATCAGTGCGGGTACCGGGGTTTGCACCTCCACTAATCTAGTATTGTTGACATTTCTTAAAGACAAGTCATTGATATATTTAACCCAGAAATCCCCTTTAATGATGGTCAATAAATAATTCTAGATGTAATCTGTGTAATGATATATAAGGGCAGACTTTAAGGGATTTATCTTTAGCCATGTTTTGAGTGATTTCTGGGTGTCTCTGGGAGCTCCTGGTATCTCCTGCACTTGTTTAAAGGGTTCAGCTTTCTGCTATGTAATCTCCACCTTAACCCCTCTCAGCTACATCACGCCCCCTCCTTCCTCACTCTTCTCGCTTCCTCTCCCCCTCCTTACTCACTCCCCCTCCTTCCTCTCTCCCTCCCTTATCTCTCCCTCCCATACACCCCTTCCTTGTCTCTCTAGTTATCCAGCCCTTCCCTACCTACCTAGCCCAACCCCATACCCCATGATATACTTCCCTTCCTGCAAGACAACTCCTCCTTCTTTACTTATTATGCAGACAGCACTGTTCTGTTCTCTGCTGCGATGATCCACATCTATTCCGCGTGCGTGGTATCTGCACAGTAGAGGTGGATTACCAGTAGCAGTGCACAGAGCAGCTCTTGGAGAAGACGACACACATGCATAATCAGTAAAGAAGGAGGAGTCATATCTCAGGAAGAAAGATGGAGGGTAAGTATAATGGGGTGGACGGGGGGAATTAGTAGTGTCAGAGTATTTACGGAAATGGGGAAACGGATTGTAATTCGGCTAATCAGAAAATGTCCCTGGAGCAGTCACACAATATGGGTAACTATTAGAGAAGAGTGAGTAGTATTCGATCGAGTAGTTATTCGATAGAATATTACGGTATGCGAAATACTCGTACTCGTTCAAATACTACTCCTATTCGCATTAAAGATTCGATTCAGAGCCAGCATTGATTGGCCCAATGCTATACAGTGTATAGCATTCGGCAAATCAATGCTGGTTCTGCAGCAGGCTCATCCTTGCTAGTCAGGAGAGCTGGCAGCTTTCGGTTATGTGGGAGTATGCAGTGTACAGCATTTGGTTAATCAATGCTGGTTCTGCCGGAGGCTTGTCTGGGAGGAGGCGGAGTCTAAGATCAGACCACAATGGAGACTGCTATGGTCCGATCTTAGACCCCGCCTCCTCACAGACGAGCCTTCGGCAGAACCAGCGTTGATTGGCCGAATGCTGTACACTGTATAGCATTCGGCCAATCAATGCTGGTCAATGCATTCCTATGAGAAAAAGTCAGCTCCCACATAACTGCAAGCTTCCAGCTCTGCCGACTAGCAAAGAAGAGCCTGCTGCAGAACCAGCATTGATTGGCCGAATGCTATACGTTCTGCAGGACGAGTAAGTTCACATTAGCGTTTGCTTCCTGTCCGGAAGGAGTCTGCAGGAGGACCCCCCGAACGGAATATCAGTGCAACTGCAAGCGCTGTGCAGTTAAAGTGCACAGACTTGTTATAGTCTATGGGGTCCGTGCGCTTTAACTGCACAGGGCTCCTCCTAAACACTCTCCTCCTGCTACTCGTGGACTTGGTGACTCTTCTTTAGTCGAATAGTGGTTTCCCCTGAAACAAGCATTTTTTCCCATAGACTGTAATGGGATTCCATATTCGATTGAGTAGTCGAATATTGAGGCTCTACTCGAAACGAATATCGAATCTCGAATATTTCATTGTTCGCTCATCTCTAGTAACTATACATCTTTGATTAATTATGTTATTTAGAAAGTAGGAGGAGGAGGGTGTTTAGATTGGTGTAGGAATTTCCCATTATCCTGGACAACCCCATTATGCTTTATATAATTGCATATATAATGGAAGGCTTCTTACCTCTTGGGTGTATCTCCATGCTATAGACAAGGTGTTTACATGAAGCTTCTGACCATTGATTGCCCATGGAGTAAAATTTCCTACTTCAATGTCATAAGGAACATCATCTACAAATATCCATTGTATTATCCTATATGGATGTACGGCTTCCCCTTGTTCATTAAAGTAATAGGAAGGTCTCATTGGATCCAGTGGACTCTTCATCCTCTGTAGGTGGCGCTGTATCTTCTGTGTGTATTGTGTAAGTCCAGTTATTGGATTTTCTGGAGCTTTGTCTTTTATATATAAGAACATTTCATGGAGAGCTTTTGCCAGGACTTCTACAGCCTCATACAGTCTTGAAGAGACGCCCGATGTGAGGAGATATCTCAGACTTGGCGTATAAGTATTTGTACTGTAATAATATTTTCCTTCAGTGAAATTGAGTGAAGAAATATAGAAATTTTTACTGATTTTTCCTGCTGTTACATCTATGAGTGACCAGAAATTCTCAATATTGAATATATTGGGTAGTTTCCTATAATTTTTCACAAAATCTTCCATTCCTAGAAAATGTTGTGATGAAAAGTCCATGGCTAGACTTCCATTATATTCCTCGTGCTGGTGTTCAAAAATAAGGTAACTGGATGCCCAGGATGGTGGAAGGAGGAGAATTCTGGTCATAAATACAGAAATATATTGATGAAGGAATAGAACTGGCAAAATAGTGATGGTCCCGCATATCATTATGACCCTGACTTGGGGATTGCTCAATTCATGTAAAATCTTGTTGTCAGTGCGGATATTCTCCACTGTAAGTTTTACGGTGTAGGCCACACAGATCCCGCGCTCTCTCATGTACTTTCTCAGTATCTGCAGTTCTTTCTCTCCATTATCATCATTTGATACCAAAATCCCAACCCAGGTCCAGCCAAAGTGCTCCAACAGTTCGGTGACCACCATATTGTGGATGTGGCTATTTTGGACTGTCCGGAAAACATGTGGATAGAGGAGTCTATCAGATAATGAGGGGTCGGTGGCTCCATAACTGATCTGTACAAGACAGAAGAGACAATAAAAATGTCATCAAAGCCTCGCATGTATTCACACAAAATGTAACATCAATTATTTTGGCTTGTAAAAGAACACTGTGAATACTTACATTTTTGCGTTGATTTATTTATTTGTTTAGACATTTTGCATGTGTTTTATGTTTTCTTTTTAATTCATTATTTAACCCCCTCCCACCGACGGCATTTTTTGATTTTCATTTTTTGTTTTTGACTCCCCCTTCCCCCTTCCAAACACTATGTCTGCTTTACTTCTACGCTCAATCTTTGCGGGACAAATTTTTCTTCTTCTTTTTTTTTTTTTTTTTTTTTTTTAATTCTCATTGTATTGGGTTTTATAACATTTTTCATACAATGAACAGTACAAGTAAAATGGAAATATAATAAGGTGAAAGGTATACAAAAACAATGGTAAATTGTTTAATACATTTAGAAATCTGGAAATAAAACTACTACATTAACTGATCTGTCTCCTGGCAGGAGACAATAAGGCATGGTGAGCTAGATCAAATATAAAAGTAGGTTTAGTAGGGAACAAACATTACGGTTGAGTTATGCTAAGTGTTGGGGGCATAATACCCCCAGAGATATGCTGTCTGTAAAGGAAAATGAATTAACAGGTCTGGATGAGCTAAGCCCACCCTGAAACCTGGAGAGACACATGGTGGTTGGTGTTTCAAATGGATTCTGTTTAATGGTGGCTAAAACAACAGTATATATCACATGGCATAGACAAAACAGGATTGGCTAGTATAATTAGCATAACATCTATTGGTGGAGAAGTTTGTAACAATAGCCCTGATGCATATCTATTGGATAAGAAACTGGAGAGAGGTCACACCCCCCTGAGGGCTGAGTGGGGGTGTGAGTTGTAGAAGACACATGGCCTCAAAGTCTAAAATGGAGTCTGTGAGCTCATGGTATGGTGACCGCATGGTGGCCGCATGATCTCACAAAATGGCAGCTAACAGCACATGTCTCAAATACAAAATGGAGGTTACACAAGCTGACATCCTCCACACTTCCCTCCTTGCACAATCAGTTAATTACCCTTCTCCTCCCCCTTTATCTCAAAAGGGTCTTTCGTCTTTGATCTTTTCCTAACAATGCCCCTGGTCCCAGCCGATCTGTCTCCGTTCAATACACAGAGCATAGTGTCTACATAACCAGTCTGGCAAGTTCCAAACCGCTCATCGCTGAGAAATGGACAGATAGAACAATCTCAGCCCCCACCTCTATACATAATTTTTCATAAGATATTGTTAGCCCCCCACACTAAGTAAGTGCTCAGACTTCATAATTGAGAACGTATGAGGATTATGATCTAGGAGAAGGAGGGGAGTGATAACAAAATAACTGGGTAGAGATAAAGTGGGAAGGATCATGTAGAAGAGAAGAAGAGGAGAAGAGTAAGGGTGCATGCACACTACGTAACGCCGGGCGTGTATGAGAGCCGTACACGCCGGCATTACAGCAGACTGCCGAACACTTCCCATTCACTTCAATGGGAGCGCTCGTAACAGCGGCGTTTACGAGCGCTCCCATTGAAGTGAATGGGAAGTGTTCGGCAGCCCTGCTGTAACGCCGGCGTGTACGGCTCTCATACACGCCCGGCGTTACGTAGTGTGCATGCACCCTTAGGCGACACATTTATCATCCGGTGACTAGCGGTCACAAGTCAAAATAGTTCCACTGTATTCCAACCAAGGCGACCATATACGAAGAAATTTTTCATGTTTGCCTCTTGTTCGGAAGATCAGCTCTTCAAATCGGGCAATGGAGGCTACCTTATCATGCCATTGAGATATAGAAGGACAATTGGTTTGGAGCCAATAGATAGAAATCAGGGACTTGGCTGCTGAGATCAAGTGCGTGGTCAGGTTTATCCTGCTTGGAGCACAATCAGTTTGTGCTTGGGCTAGTATTACTAGAGCAGGTGTTAAAGTAATTGAGGAGGAATTGATTTTTCTAATCTCTTGTTGTATATCCATCCAGAACTTAGCAATAATCGGGCATGCCCACCAAATATGCAAGGGTGTGCCCCGGTCCGAATTGCAACGCCAACAGAGATCTGAGGTAGCTAAATTACGCGCTTTTAGCAACGCGGGAGTACTGTGCCATCTAGTCGAAATTTTGTCATGTGTCTCCATGAGCCTACCACAGGTTGAAAAACCATGTGAATTTGCTAAGACCATATCAATTTCTGCAGGCGTAAGGGTGATGTCTAAGTCTTTCTCCCAGTAAGTCAAAAACTTGGGTTTGCTATCAGGAATGAGAGATGACAATGCTTTCTTGCAATGTGTCAGCTTTCTTAGTCTCGGGACATTGGAAAGAATTGAGTTTTCAAACTGTGTCAATCTCCGAGACGAAAGATCTTTTGGAAACATAGAAGAAAGAGACCATTTAAAATGCTCATAATATAAGGGCATAATCGTGGTGTTTGGGAGTAAAAACGTCAAAGCCATAAGTGATAAGGGTTCTTTTGGATGCAACAATTCACCTAGAGATCTGCGAGAAAGTTGAAACCAAAAATCGGTAATAGCTCTCCGATTTTTAGGAAGTAACAAAGGCATCAGATCGGCAGGATAGACCTTTGATGGGCAAGGTGCCAACTTGTGTTTATTAGTACTCCAAGCTTTGCATGGGCCTCTTAGCAAGAAGGGGAAGCCTTCTTTTCTAATGGCTGCAGGGGTAGTGTTCCAAAGAATCTCATTCAATTTAGGACCAAACTCAGCCTCGGCCAACAGAATAACCAAAGAATTTTGAGAAGGAGCACTCAATGATAACCATCTATGTAATAGACTAGCCTGGTAGTATGTAAACATATCTGGAAGGGCAATGCCCCCTTTTTGTTTGGATCGGATAAGAAGGGTATGCACCAATCTAGGTGGCTTTTCTCTCCATACAAACTTCAAGAACATAGAGCGGAGGGAGGCAAAGTAGTCTTTAGGTAGAGAGATCGGCAACATCTGAAATCTATAGAGAATCATTGGGACAATATAAGATTGAAGAAAATTCTTCTGACCCATCCAAGACAGAAAGGGTAAATCATAATTATACAGGGACTGCTGAACTGCTTTAAGAAGCGGGATGTGATTTTCCGTATAAATGTCTCTTGAGTCACTTGTCAAGTTAATACCCAAGTACTTAATACTTCTGGTTTTCCATACATAGGGGGACCGTGCTTCTAGTTCTTGTTTTTCACCAGGAGGTAAGTTCACCACCAACACTTCTGATTTTGTCAATTCGGTTTAAAGTTAGAGAGCTGACCATACTCGATCATCATATCAGTGACAATCGGAAGATCTACTCTCGGGTTCGAGATGAGGAAGAGTATGTCGTCAGCGAAGGCTGTAGCATTCAGGGAGCGTGAGCCCAGGGAAAGGCCATGGAGCTGAGGATGATTCCTGACTGCTTGCAGTAAGGGTTCTAGCGACAAAATAAATAGTGAAGGAGAGAGAGGGCATCCTTGTCGGGTTCCATTAGATATATTAAAATAAGGAGAAAGCGTACCATTAATTTTCAAACGGGCGTGCGGGCTAGAGTATAGGGTGAATATAGCGTTAATAAAAGTGTCTGGGAAGCCGAATGCCTCTAGAGATGCTTTAATGAAATCCCAATCCACCCTATCAAATGCCTTCTCGGCATCAACACCGAGAAGGACCAATGGGGTATTGTTTTTACGGGCTAATGACATTGCATGCAAGAGTCTGTATGTGTTGTCTTTGCCTTCCCTGGACTTCACGAACCCCGACTGCTCTTCATTCAACAAGGTGGGAAGTAAGGGTTGTAATCTAAGAGCTAGCAGTTTTGCCCAGATCGTCACGTCTAAATTTAAAGGGGCTCTATCAGCAAAATCATGCTGATAGAGCCCCACATATGCGTGCATAGCCTTTAAAAAGGCTATTCAGGCACCGTAAAAGTTATATTAAACTACCCCCCAGTTTTAAAATAAAACCCTAAAAAAGAATGTGCTCTGCTTACGGATCGTGCACCCTGGGCGGGCATTCAGAGTGTGTCTTCATCTTCATCCCCGCCTCTTCTTCCTCCAATGTCCTCCGGTCCCGTCTTCCTCCAGCGATGCGAACGGACAGTGATAGCCTGGACGCATGCGCAGTAGCCGTAGTAGAAGCCGCATGCTACTGCGCATGCGCCCAGGCCGTTTTTTAATATCAGTGTCCGCGGGCGAGCACTAGAGGACCAGAGGACGTCAGAGGAAGAAGAGTCGTGGATGAAGAAGATGACACACCCTGAATGCCCGCCCAGCGTGCACGATCCGTAAGTAGAGCACATTCTTTTTTAGGTTATTTTTTTAAAACGGGGGGGGGGGGGGGTAGTTTAATATGACATTTACGGTGCCTGAATAGCCTTTTTAACGGCTATTCACGCATATGTGGGGCTCTATCAGCATGATTTTGCTGATAGAGCCCCTTTAAAAGTGAAATAGGGCGGTAACTGCCGCAAGAGGTCGGGTCCTTACCCTCCTTGTGTATCAAAGTGACAAAGGCCTCTTGAGATTGTCTAGGTAGGGAGCCCCCTGTAAGGAGATCATTACACAGTTGAGCTAATCTGGAAAGCAAGATGTCGCCAAAGTTCCTATAATACAGAAGCGTCAGGCCATCAGGTCCTGGGCTTTTCCCATAGGGAAAAGTTTTGGCAACATCTTGCAGTTCCGTAAGATCAACTGGTTTAGTAAGAATTGCTGCCGCCGATTCCGAAATTTGAGGGAGTCCTAGTGAGTTAAGAAAAAGTTTTGTCCATCTTCCCCTTTCGAGTTTCGCCTCTGTCTGCTCGCCTCTATTGATGTTGTACAGACTATCATAAAAGGTATGAAATGCAGATGCAATGCTTGGGGTATCTAATAGCGCATTTTTGGAGGGGTCTTTAATTTCTTTAATAAAGGAAGTAGATTTTTTTTTTCTTAATATATTGAGTCATGAGCTTGCCTGCTTTATCTCCATGTTCGTAGAGTTTTAATTTGTACAAAAAGTGATGTTTAGAGACTTGGTGCTGAAATAGACATTTAAGTTTTTCTCTTGACATCAAGAGATCAGGTAAGAGAGATGCAAGTCTACTGGTTTTATGGAGTCTTTCAATTGAAGAAATTTGACATTTATAATATTAGTAGAATAAAGAAAACACAGATTTTCTAGAGAAACTATGTTGGCTAAGTATTCTCCCTCAAGGTTGTGCATCTGCCAACAATTGGTGAAATACAGACGGTAGCTGCACATCTGTGGTTCAGCAGGGACTGCAATACCAGAGTGTTGGGCAGGTTGTGAGTAGAGATGAGCGAACAGTAAAATGTTCGATGTTTGATATTCGTTTCGAGTAGCCCCTCAATATTCGACTACTCGAATCAAATATCGAACCCTATTATAGTCTATGGGGGGGAAAATGCTCATTTCAGGGGTAGGCAACGTTCGATCAAATTATACTTACCAAGTCCACAAGTGAGGGTTGGGCTGGATCCTCTGAGAAGTCTTCTCCGTGCAGTGTCCCTGCGGCATATTCCAGCTCTGAATTCAATCTGCCAGGAATTGGGCTTGGGCAGAGCCGACTCCACATGCCCGTACTACAAGTGGGCATGCGCAGTCGCCTCTGCCCAGGCCCGATGCCTGGCAGAGTGAATGAAGAGCCGGAAGAAGCCGCGGGGAAGCTGCACGGAGAAGGACTTCTAAAGGTAGGAGAAGAACCAGCTTTGATTGGCCAACTGTATAGCATTTGGCCAATCACTGATTTTCCATTCGAACTTTTCCATTCGAATAGCGAGTGGTACTCGATCGAGTACGAGTATTTTGAATACCGTAGTATTCGATCGAATACCTACTCATCGAATACTACTCGCTCATCTCTAGTTGTGAGTTAAATTGTACAACTGGAGCATCTTGCACATTGCCATTTGACACTGTCATTTGGCAAGGTACAAAAGAATGACAAAATGAGAGATGATCATGATTGCCAGCCATAGCGTACACAAGTCTGCCACTACCACCACCAATGACACCTCCCCACAATGATGGGTTTCACAAGGTGCTAGTACTGACACCACCCTGTGGATGCCATCCCAGTTTAATAACCAGATGGTACACATGGACCGTCTCCATTTCTTCCTTACTGGACTGTTTCCTGCCAACAATTTCACCAGGTCAAGCCATTGCTTCCAGTCCCTTTCCTTCATTTCACGAATATATGGCAAAAACTACATTGGAGCCATTACAAGTCCCCAAAACAGGCTGAGTTTTATAAAGAATAATTGTTTTTTCTAATAATTGACATGCATGTAAAAAAAAAAACACCTGAAAGGGGGGCGTGGTTTGCCGGCGAGGATGGAGGACGCGTCTGCTGGAGCTCCCGGCATCAGCGGCCTTCTCCTTTCGGCATCGGAGTTTCGCTTGCCAGTTTCAGGTCGGCGACAGCCGGCGGTGCTTACCTGGACCCTGGCGGATCGTTCTGGGCCGTTTTTTTTCTTGTTCCCCCCGGACCTGTGGACCTTGGAAGTTTTGCGGCCTACTCACCAGCCTGTCCTGCCGCGCCATCTTCACTTCCGGCTCCCTCCTGTGGATCGCGGCGGCGGGCCTCCGTCCTCCTGCTCCGACCTGTTGCTGCGGCTGGTGTGTAGAGGTGAGCGGTGTCCTTCCTGGCTCCTGCACGCTGCCTCCAGTGCCCTGCAGCTGCTTTCTACCTGTGTGGAACCTGTTGTACGGCCTGTACATTCCTATATTGGGACTGGCGGTGACGGCGGCCATTTTGTGACGCACGTGTGTTCTTCAGCTTCTGGGGGGGTTGAGAGAGAGTGCTGAGCCCCTACACTACCATCAGGGGGGCTCCTCTCTTTCCCCCTGGACTTTACTGGACACTGCCTCATGCTCCCCTGCTTGCTTATTATTACCTGGAGATTTTAAGTGAGTGCTGAGCCCCTACACCACCATCAGGGGGGGCTCCTCACTTTCTACCTGGACTGGACTTTGCATATTACTTGGCCTACTCCCTGCCTTTTCTGGTTGAGCCCTTTGTGAGTGCTGAGCCCCTACTCCACCACCAGGGGGGGCTCCTCACACTGGGCTCCCATGGAACTGTAATTGCCTGTGTGTCCTCACTGCCGGCCACCTACTTCACCATGTTTGATTAAATCGCTAACAGTGTCACCTCTAGCGGCTCCCAGCTGATTGTTAGGCTTCTTGTTATACGGCCCCCACGGCCCTGCTGGAATTTACTGTTATCTGACCTCCTGCACTGCTCCGCAATCCTCGTTCCTGCCGTATAGGACTGCCCTCCTGCTCCATCCGCTTCCGTTGCGTCCCTGACCTCTCCTGTTGTTTTTATGATGCCTCGGAAGAAGCCATCCTCCTCCAAAACTCCTAGGAAGCTTTCTGACTTTTTCTCGCCCAACATGTCGCACTCTTTGCCTTCCTCGCCCTCAGGTTCCCGCTCCCCGGCGAAGTCGCCTCCACGGTCTGAATTGGTGGACTCTTTGCCTGAAGAGGGCTCTCTCCCAGCTGAACGCCCTCCCCTGCTGGTTGATGGTGGTAAGAGAAGTTTCGTTGTGTCTCCTCAGGGTTCTCCATCTGGCAAGGAGCCATTGTGTAAACGGGTCGCTGATGTCCTTCCTGCCTCTGATGCTTCCTCTGTCTTTGCTCACTCGGACATCTCTGACTTCCCAGCTTCCTCAGACCCTGTAACGTGTGATACATTGAAAGGTATGCTTGTTCTTCTACAGACGGGGATTAACAAGACTGTCTCCTCTGCAGTGGGCAAATTGCGACAGGATATCAATGCTTTGGGAGAGCGGACTGACCATCTTGAAAATAAAATGGAGGAATTCTCGTCTGCTTATAATGACTTGGTTGACGCTCACAACACCCTGGAAGCGGAGGTCAGATGGCTCAAAATTAAAGCTGCTGACGCTGAGGACCGGTCTAGACGCAATAATATTAAGATCCGTGGTGTCCCCGAAGAGGTGGCATCGGAGGACTTGGTGGCCTACGTTCAGCGTCTCTTTAAGAAAATTCTCCCACAACTTACTGAACTGGAGCTTACACTGGATCGGACCCATCGTATTCCAAAAGCGAACTCTGCTCCTGTGGATGTCCCTAGAGATGTGTTAACGAGGGTCCATTTCTATCAAGTTAAGGACTCAATTCTTGCGGAAGCCAGGAAATGTGGCACCTTACCAGCTCCGTTTGCATCCATTTCCCTGTTCCCCGATTTATCCGCAGCTACTATGCAGGCCAGACGTGAACTGGCTCCCATCACCAAGATCCTCAGAGAACGGGGCGTGCGGTATCGTTGGGGCTTTCCTACCAAACTGCTGATTCCCCGCAATGGGGTTTTCCATTCCGTCCCTGATGTGGAGGCGGGCATGTCCCTCCTCCGTAAATGGAAGCTTGCCCCTGCTGACTCTCACTCCTCTGTTCCTGAATCCTCAGTGCGGCCTTCCCATCTCACCAAGGAATGGACTGTGGTGGGCGGTCGTAAGTGAATCCGTTACCCGCTTCGGCGGTCTGACTCGCCTTGCCTAATGTAATGACTTTATTGTTTGATTTAGGTGACCTGTGTGCCTTTCTAATACTCACTCTCGCTGAGTGTTGCTGACCTGTTTTTCTCCCCCCCCCCCCCCAGCTGATTACTTTTGGTTATTCGGTGTTTTTTGACACTATGCTATTTTGTTTGCATTCTATGTTTTTGTTTCATACCTGGAATGTCGTATGGTTATTATGCCTGCTCACACATGCTTTATGCATCCTTGTTTTTTTTTTTGTACAGCCACCTGGGTCTTTTGCCATTTCTCTTTAGTTTGTTTTTATGGTACTCCGTATATCTTCACTTAATGTTAGGGGTCTGAACAGCCCCTGTAAACGGAGCTCTGTCTGGAGGGAGGCCCGTCGCCTTCGTTGCGATGTGCTCTTTCTCCAGGAGACTCATTTTTGTGCTGGTAAAAATCCTAAGTTCTCTAACCCCTCTTTCCCTCATGTATATCAGGCTTCTTGTAATGCTAAGCGTAAGGGTGTTCTTATTGCTGTGCGGGACTCAGTAGCCTTCTCCCTTGAATCCACTTTAGTTGATCCCGGGGTTCGGTTTCTGGGGCTTAATTGTCTTATTAATAATGTTAAGTATACTTTGGTAACTGTTTATCTCCCGAATCGTTCCCAGGCGCAATATTGGAAATCTGTGCTTCCCAAGATCCGAGCTTTTGCTACTGGTATGTTGGTCATTGGTGGGGATTTTAATTGCTTAGTAGATAATTCTCTAGACTCTTCCAACCCCAAGAGACGCTCCCCTATACTGTCTTCCTCTTTGATTGACCAGGGTCTTTATGACGTCTGGCGTTGTCAACATGGCGGAGAACGAGATTATAGTTATTTCTCCTCTTCGTCCTCCTCTTATTCCCGTATCGACTTTTTTCTCACTGATAAAATTGGGCTGATGCAGGCAGAATCTACTGATATTGGGCTGATCACCTGGACTGATCATGCTCCAGTGTCCCTCTCTCTGCGTGAGAAGTTCTCCACTGCTATGCCTACCCAGTGGCGCCTGAATGAGTATATCTTAGATCATCCCTCCTATGGTGAGCACCTCCGTGAGGCCCTGAGGGAATATTTTTCCCTGAACTCTCCCTCCGTGTCAGATCCCCATGTGCTCTGGAATGCCCATAAGGCTTATATGCGAGGGATACTTATTCAGGCGTGCGCGAGGGCAAAAAAGGAACGATCTAAAGACATAGATGCTACGCTTTGCTCCCTATCTTCTCTCTTAACCCCACCCCCACTGTCTCTGCGGAGATTAGGCAATGTCAACTCCGATTGCAGGGCCTTCTGGCTTGCCAACAGGATTTAGCTTTTAAACGTTTTCAATGTCAGGCCTATGTGCATAATAGTAGGGCTAGTGCCTTTTTAGCCAAAAAAGTCAAACAGTCGCACCCCAAAACCCGTATTGCTCACCTTGTAGATGAATCGGGTACTAAAGTAATTGACCCCCGCCTTATTGCAGAACAGTTTCGCTTATATTATAAGTCACTATACAATCTTAAAGATGATCCCCAGACATACCAACCGTCTAAGGAAGAAATTGATAGATTCTTAGATTCTGTGGCCCTGCCCTGCCTTTCCCCTGCGCAGTCTACCTCCCTAGCCTCGCCTATCACCTTGTTTGAGGTTACGGAAGCTATAGCCTTATTGAAACCGCTAAAATCCCCTGGCCCTGACGGTTTCTCAGGGATTTATTACAAGAAATACGCAGATATTTTATCCCCTCATCTTTTAGCTGTGTTTAGGAAGGCGGCGGAGGAGCAATGCTTCCCGGAAGAAATGTTGTCAGCCACTATAGTGACCATCCCTAAACCCGGCAAACCTCCCACTGTCCCGGCTAATTTTAGACCTATTTAGACCTGAACACAGATATTAAATTGTACGCTAAAATCCTTGCTGAGCGGTTGTTCCTCCTTCTCCCCCAGTTAGTTAGTCCTGACCAGGTCGGTTTTGTATTCGGTAGGCAGGCTCCAGACGGTACACGGAGGTTCATAGACCTTGTCCAGAAAGCCGAAAAAGATGGTATGCCTTCCTTGCTTCTGGCCTTGGATGCTGAGAAGGCTTTTGATAGGGTCCATTGGGATTACTTAGATAGCCTTTTGGATAAGTTTGGCATGGGGTCGGTCTTTAAATCTGCTATTCTAGCTCTGTACTCCCATCCGTCGGCTCGTGTGCTCTCATCGGGTTTTTTGTCTGAGCCCTTTCGGATCTCGAATGGTACCCGCCAGGGTTGCCCTCTTTCCCCTATTATCTTTGCGCTTGTGATGGAGCCTCTGGCGGAGTCCATTCGGTCGGCGGAAAATATTGCGGGTATTACTGTGGGTCGCCAGCAGCATAAGATTGGCCTATATGCTGATGATGTTATACTGGCCCTGACTTCCCCTGGTTCCTCCTTGAATGCTGCTACGGAGGTCCTACAGAGATTTGGTAGAGTTTCTTATTATAAGGTAAATTCCTCCAAATCACAGATATTGCCTGTTATCATCTCTCCCTCGTTGAGACGGGAACTCAGTTCTCAATTCCCTTACCAATGGAAAGACTCCCGTATAGCTTACCTTGGCATCTCCCTGACGGCCCCTAGTTCGGATCTGTTCTCTGCTAATTATATCCCCCTTCTGACAAAAATCACTTCTCTCCTCGCCTCCTTTTCACGACCAATGTTGTCTTGGGCTAGCAGAATCGCCATTGTCAAAATGATGGTGTTACCTCTAATTTTGTATATGTTCCGTACAGTTGCCATCCCCCTCCCTGACTCATATTTTACTAAGCTTCAGTCTCTCCTTTCCAACTACATTTGGGAGGGTAAGAGATCCAGGGTCCGACTTAAGGTGATGACACGCCCTTGGTCCCATGGGGGTGCGGGTGTCCCTGATGTTAGAAAATATTATATGGCGTCTATCTTAGACCAACTTAGGGTTGGGTGGGATGAGACCTCTAAGTGGCGTTGGGCCGAAATTGAGGAATGCCTTTTAGATGCCCCGCTTATGAGCATTTTACGCCCTAAGGATTTGAGCCTGCCCATCGCTTCCTCTCCCTTGCTGAGTATTAGGGCCTCGGTTTCTGCTTGGCGATATTTTCTGTCATATACCTCCAGGGAAGACCTGGTCCCTTTGTCGAAGCTACCCATATTGTATTTGACCTCTTTTCTCCCCCAGCTGCGACTTCGTGGATGGGTCTCTAGGGGTCTCTATAAAGTGGCCCATCTATATTCTGATGACGGGCTTAAGTCGTTCTCCATGTTGCAGGAAGAGTTCCAGCTCCCTAAAACAGACTTCTTTAAATATCTGCAGTTGCGTCATTTCTTTCAATCCTACGAGCCCTCTCGATTGACCTTTCCCAGGCTAGCCTTAAAACTGTGGAAAAGGTCCACGCCTGTTAGAGGTGGGTTATCTGTGTTTTACGGCTTTTTCTCTGTCCCCCCGGAGCGGGTCAAACGTCTTCACCTGCTCCGTTGGGAAGCGGATCTTGCCAGAACCATCCCTCTGTCGGACTGGTATACGGCAGCTGGATTTGTTAAGCGCGTATCTAAGGGGGTGGCACATTGGGAAACGGCTTTGAAAATTATGTTGAGGTGGTATAGGACCCCGACCCAAATGGCGCACATTGATTCTTCGTGCTCCAGATTCTGCTGGAGGGGGTGCGGCCAAGTAGGTTCCTTCTTGCATTTATGGTGGGACTGTCCACCGGTTCGTGCCTTCTGGATAGCGGTATTTTATTTCATGTCCACCATAGCTGGTTTTGATATCAGTCCTTCTCCTGGTCTCGCCCTTTGTTTCTTAGATATTGGTAGTTTTCCCTCGGAGATGCAGGTCGTTCTGGGTCAGATCGTGCTCGCAGCTCGGGCCATGATCGCTCGTCAGTGGAAGTCTGCCCTTTGTTTGACCTTAACTGAATTATTTCACCATGTGAACTTGGCATGCACCTTGGAACGCCTGTTGTCCAACAAGAACCATACTTATGCCAAGTTTCGATCCCAGTGGTCTCTTTGGATCTCGTATGTAGTGTCTAATAAGGGTGTTTTTTCTCCTCGGCCCCAGGTTGCCCCCATGGGGACCCCTTGATCACTATCCGTCTACTGTGTTGTTATCCCAGGTGGCTTTATTTTATTTATTTAATTTTATTCTTTTAGATGTAATTTGTGTCTCCTCAGTATTGTATTCAGGTATGTGGTTATGTTGTTTATGTTACTGTTTGATTTTCTTGTTCTTTTCTGTCCCTATTCCGTCTCCCCTATTCTTTCTTTTTCCTTTTCCCTTTCTGTTCCTCCCTGGTTGTGTTCCCCTTCTCATTCTTTTCTTGTCTTCTCGTAGAATTGGTGTCTTTGTAGCGTTTGTATGTCTGGCCCTTTGGTCTTTGCTCGTTTGGTCATGTTTGTGTCATCCATATATTTGGGTTGCAGCCCGACGTTCCAACTTGTAATCCCTGTCCTACTGATTGGACCTATGCCGATTCTTCTTCTGTTTGTAACAGTTTCTTTTTTATTATATTGTAAAAGGTTTTCTTCTTTTCAATAAAAATCATATTTAAAATAAAAAAACACCTGAAAGTATTTTCTCCAAAACAAGTCTAAATTTTTGGAGTATTTTAAATATTAAAACATGTAAAAGAAAGTGTCAGCCCAGTATATGGTTAAACTAAGAGATTCTATCACTGACAAGTGTATGAATTCCTATATATATATATATATATATATATATATATATATATATATATATATATATATATGTCACTGTGACTTTGACCTAACTTTGTTAATTTGAGGCTATGTTAGAGAAGGGCTAGATGTCCTAGGAGCCCTGACAGTCATACACTATGTATTATATATCTATAGTCCTAGGAGCCCTGACAGTGTCATACACTATGTATTATAGATATGTAGTCCTAGGAGCCCTGACAGTGTCATACACTATGTATTATAGATATGTAGTCCTAGGAGCCCTGACAGTGTCATACACTATGTATTATAGATATATAGTCCTAGAAGCCCTGACAGTGTCATATACTATGTATTATAGATATGTAGTCCTAGGAGCCCTGACAGTGGCATACACTATGTTTATAGCTAGGGTCCTAGGAGTCCTAATGTTTTAAGCCTTATTAAGGTCTTGTTTCTGACAAAATTATGTGGCCCAAAACAAATCTTTGCACTGAATCTCCCCCCTCCCCCCCAAAAAAAAAAAAGCTAAAATATATTCCCATTATTCATACTACACATACTGTACTATTAATATATCCTGCTCTAATAATTTCACAACTCTTGTACTAATCACTAATAGACAATGCCCGGAGTATCTAATACCTGAGGATATCCATATAGTCCAAGGATTTGTGCTGCGGGAATAGTGGTAGATGATTGGTGGTCTCCGATGATACCGGCCAGCTGGCCATGCCCCCTGCAGGAGTATTTAGGTATCACCTTATCCGGGCCAGACAGAAGATGTAATATATGGATTACCGCCACTCGTTCGTCTAAACATGAGTCATGAACATGGTATCCCAGTGTAATATTGGGTAAAATGTCAGGATTTTGATTAATATTGTGAAGAACAAACAAGAAAATCAAAGCATGTACAAATTTCTGAATATTCTCTCTGTAAATAGATAAATATATATCCAGTTGAGATACTGACAAGAGAACTGAACGTCATATATCACTCCAGGACCTCAGTAGGATGAGAGAGAGTCTCATTAGCTCCACCTATGTTAGGGTGCATTCACACGGAGTAACGTGCCACGTGATGTGGCACGTATACGTCGTGTGAGACTTTGCGACCCGTAAAAGCTCCCATGGATTTCCATGGAGCCTGGATCGTATATGCTATTATTGTATATATGTGTTATTTTGCGGCAGTTATTAGATTGTGTTAGATTGTTGATCACACACTTGCACACACATACACGCGCATACATATATACATGGACCACACACATGCAGGCACACACACACATACATACATATGATCACACGCCTGCACACACACACACACACACACACACACACACATACACATACATGCACACAAGAACAAAACATGTCTGGTCTCCTTAGTGGCTGCTTGCACACTGCAGTATTTTTCACAGGCCTCCGGGTCATGGATTTGGCGATTCCATAGACTTCTTTGTGCACAAAGCTGTGAATTTTGCAGGCTCCATAGAAGTCTATGGAGCTGTAGAATCCATGGCCCATAGACCCATGAAAAATACTGTAGTGTGCAAGCAGCCTTACTGAACAGCCATATTGGTCAGGTGGAAACTGTCTCATAGTAAGATTGTCATTATTGCTTACTAGCTGAATCACTGAAGCACTACAATAGATAGTTGTGTAACGGTAAACCAATTGTACTCTTTCACACACACACACACACACACACACACTGACAAAACATATCTGATTTCCTTAGTGGCTGCTTGCACAGACACACATACACGCGCATACATATACATGGACCACACACGTGCAGGCACACACACACATACATACACATGATCACACACCTGCACACATGTAGCGCCCCACAGAGTGTGTCACTACAAATGTCATCTTATGTGATCTATACTGTGTACTGTGAAGGTATAGTGAGATCCAGTCAACCTGTCAGCATACATAAAGCTCCACAGCCATTATCTCTTCCCTTTAATAAAAGGGGTGGAGCTACAGACTGGAAGAGGGTCTCTCTTTCAGTTCCCGGTCAGGGAGTGCAGGAGAGAGGAGAGGTGTGTGGAGGTGCAGTGTGTGCTGCAGCCACATGGTGTACAGAGCACAGGAGGCCGGGGTTCTGTAGACGTGAGACAAGACCTTGCAGGGACGGAGCTGCAGTCATAGGACCATCAATTCCTAACTAGTGTGTGAAACACTAAGAACATTGAGAAACTCACTGGACTGAGGCCTAGTGAATGCAGGATTCCTGGAGGCTCAGTAACATACAGAGTTGGGGGTGAGTGTCTGCATCCAGCATCCCAAAGAACTCGAGTTACCTGCTGTCCAGAAGGGGGATCTACCCAGTTGTACTTAACCTCTGAGCTCCTGGAACCCAAGACCAGAGGAAATCTATTAGAGAGTTTGAGCAGCAATGGAAGGCTGAATCATACTGGTGGTAAAGACTGACATCTCACTATACTGGAGCAAGGTGAATCCTCCTGTAACATCTGTTATCTCCTGCTGACTACAGAAGTAAACTGTAAGTGTTTGGTTAACCCCTGTCTGGACTGGATTCTTTCATCGCTCCTCTGTTACTCCTCCTGGAAATCATCCCTTCTTCACCTATATCATCTGGCCCTGGGACCTGCCCTGGTTGGGGAGGGTATAACATCTGGCACTGCATCCCCACCTATTCCCAGAGGCCCTGTCTACAGTGCCTGGCTTCACCTTAAGCCGGAACCCCAACTGGCGTCACAACAAACTTTTATCTTTCTTTATTTTAATTTCATCCATTTTTGCTTAAAACTCCCCTTTTTCAAAGCGCTGCCGCTTGAATCCATGTCCTGGAGACTGTAGTGTTACTGTAGTGTTCAAGCAGCCTTACTGAGCAGCAATATTGGTCAGGCGAAAACTGCCTGAGGGTGCATTCACACGATGTAACGTGCAGCTCCCATTGATTTCAATAGAGTTAGGATCGTATACGCGGCATTATTTTGCGGCCGTGATTTTGTGGCGGCCGCAAAATAGCGCCGCGTATAAGGTCCCGGCTCCCATTGAAATCAAAAAGCTCCTGTGCCGTCTATGTGCCACATTATGAGCCAAAATACATCGTGTGAACCCAGCCTTAAAGTTGAAAAAAAAGATTTACTGTAGCTCTGAAAATGTTTCTTTAGCATAACCAACAATATAACATATTTTCCGCGAGCGAAGCCGCCGGGTATTCTTCTAGTCTATATACACTATATGATCATAAGTATCCGGACACCTGGCTGAAAATGACTTACAAGTTGGTGGCGCCCTCCATCAGTTATGCTGGAATTCAATATGGCGTTGGCCCACCCTTAGCCTTGATGACGGCTTCCACTCTCACAGGCAGACGTTCAATCAGGTGTTGGAAGGTTTCTTGGGGAATGGCAGCCCATTCTTCACGGAGTGCTGCACTGAAGAGAGGTATCGATGTAGGTCGGTGAGGCCTGGCACAAAGTCGGCGTTCCAAAACATCCCAAAGGTGTTCTATAGTATACAAGTCAGGACTGTGTGCAGACCAGTCCATTACAGAGATGTTATTGTCATGTAACCACTCCGCCACGGGCCGTGCAGTATGAACAGGCGCTCGATCGTGTTGTAAGATGCAATCGCCATCCTCGAATTGCTCTTCAACAGTGGGAAGCAAGAAGGTGTTTAAAACATCAATGTAGGCCTGTGCTGTGATAGAGCAACGCAAAACAACAAGGGGTGCAAGCCCCCTCCATGAAAAACACCACCACACCATAACACCACCGCCTCCGAATTTTACTGTTGGCGCTACACACGCTGGCAGATGACATTCACAGAGCATTCACCATACCCACACCCTGCCATCGGATCGCCACATTGTGTTCCGTGATTCGTCACTCCACACAACATTTTTCCACTGTACAATTGTCCAATGTTTACACTCCTTACACCAAGTCAGGCGTCGTTTGGCATTGACCTGCCGTGATGTGTGATATTTTTGACAATTTTAACAACCATCAGTGGCTTTTTGAACATGTGATCCTAGCGGCTAAAAATGATAGTGTCAGCTCCATAAATCTGCTAATTCAGGGAAGGCTGCCTGGTCTAGCAACCACCTACGTGTCCATTGATTCAGTCTTGGAGAGTGAACAAGCCGTAACGTATCCATTTATCACCTCATGCTGCGACGTTTCGGCTCAAATAGCCTGTTTGATGCATGGATTATGGAGCTATACTGAATGAGACAAATCCATTTTCCATTTGGTGAGCACCCTATGCTTTTACTGGTGCAGTCTTATATATATATATGTATTGTCTAGACCTGACAATAGTGATACATGAGCGGCAATTACTATGAGCTGGAATATGATGAGAATTACAATCACAATAACCTGCACAAGATCCTCCAAATACAACAACAATTATTAAAGCTGGTGTTGTGTGATTAAACTCCAACAAGCTGGATTCATCTGGACTATTCCTAATTGTTTGGTTTTTATTGAAACCGAGCAAGTTGAGATTCATCTTGGGCCAACTAAAATGGCCACCATAATGTTAAAATTGAACTTTCTGGCCTCCATGCCATGCGGTGTCTTGCAATCTGTTTATTCCTCCTCCCTGCACATGACGTCTCAGAAGAGCCGACATCTGGTGCTAAGCTGTGACATCACGTGCCCAGGATCATCAATGAGACCTATGATTGGGTCTCAGTGGTGACCTGGGCACACCAAGCATCATAAAGAGACCCCATAATGAACCAAATTGCAGGATCACTTTGTCTGAACATTGGAAGAAGCAAATCTTCAGAGGTTTGTCCAGTCTTAAAGCATTGATATTTTGGGGGCGATACTGGAAAGAGTCCCCTAGATTTATGGATTGTTCATCAATTTACAGTTGGTTGGTAATCCTGGACCTCGTAAACCCCATCATGTATTACTGATAATATTATATATAGGCTGGTGAAGCTATGTCTGCAGACCTGACTCTATTCTCACCACTTCTCTTATAGACAATACATACATGTATCTAGGACTTACTCTGCGCACTGTATTGTATAGCCAATTCCGTCTGACTCTCCCGCATCTGTAAATTCACTTAATGTCAGCAGTCCACCAATGATGAGATCTCCATCCTGGTAACTGCTTTTAAAATTATTAAAAATGTCTTTAATTCTGAGATCACAGACTAACTGTATTATAGGAAGCCAAGGAAGAACGAATATAATAAGGAAACTGAACATCTCGTTTCACAAATATGAAGATGATGATATATATTGTGTCCTCGGTAATATATAATAGATGTAAGCAGTGAGGCAGCAGTGACACAGACAGCACGGCCCCCAGGATCAGGACATGCTATATGGTGACTGCTCTCATCTCCCCTCCTTTTATACAGTATTATGGGATAGATTTTACATTCTCTGCTCTCATCGCACATCATTCTGGATCTGCTCTCCGAGGATTGTGCTCTGAACCGTCCTTACTATAGAGACTTGTAGAAGAAATAACCAGTCTCAGGCGTCCTTGTGTTATACAGAATATACCACAGACATAATCCACAGCCCTGTACAAAGATTGTCATCACTCACATTAACCCCTGACACCACTGAGGTTACAATGTAATGTTCCATCTGATGAGCACACATACACATACAGGAGACAGATTTATAGGAAGCCATTATCATATCAGAATTAGAGATGAGCCAATACCGTTCGATCGAGTAGGTATTCTATCGAACATCACGGTATTTGACATATTCGATTCCGATCGAATACCACACGGTAAACGCAGTGAAAATTTGTATCCCCTACCACCCCCCCAGGCACTTTTTTGCACCAATACCTGTGCAGGGGAGGTGGGACAGTAAGCAGGAAAACGTAGGCATTGAAAAAAATAGGAAAAAGTCATTGGCTGGTGAAATCAGGTGACCTCGGATTTATAAGAATAGTGTCAGCCATATTCGTGTCATTTGCGGCTTGGAATTAGATAGAGAGAGACGTGCTACTGAGGGCGAGAGAGGATTTAGGTTTGGTTAGGCAGGAGAAATTGACAAAACAGTTCTCTTCAGAGCTAAACTGGTTCAACAGTGTATATACACTGCTGAAAATTTTACAAAACCCGCTTTTAGGGCTGAAATTCCCTAGAACTAGTATACATTCTAACTGTCCCATAGGGGTGAGAAGAAACCTGTATACTGTCATCTGGTATATATTGCACAGCAGTAGATACGCTCAATATATCTACCCTGTGTGTATACAACAAAAATATCCCATTTGTATACATTGGAAAATGCGTAATGCTAGCCCAAAGGGACGTGGATGAAGACAGGGATTAGGACAGGGGCGTGGAAATGCAGCTGGGGAGCAAGGTTGCTGTCAAGCTACAGTGCCTGCTGGTGAGGGGCAGCCAGCATTGCACTTCTCCACAATCCTTGGCTTGATGGCTACATTAAGCAGGGTGCAGGGTACAACACTGACCAGGCCCCAGCACCAGGAACAGATCTTACTGTGGCTAGTGGATAACACTTCCAGCTGCTTTCCACCAGCCAGTCAGCCACTACCTCCAGCTGTCTTCCTAGCCAACAGTCTGCCCCTCCTTCCTACCAACATGCCCAATCTTCCCAGCAGAGTCATCCCACCTTTGCCCCCTCCAAGGATTTGTTTTCTGGTCCTTTTACTGCCTCTCCCTCTGTTAAACCACTTCCCGAATGCCAGGAGCTAGCAGACAACTTTCTGTGTCCTGATGCCCAAACACTGGAGCATCCGCCATCTCCTGCCAATTTTGTGGTTGTGGACCCACAACCCATCATCAATGATGATGACGAGACATAGTTGCCAACAGGCAGGCTGTTGTCATGTGCGGTGTGCAGGAGGAGGAGCAAATTGAGGAATTGGAAGAGGAGGTGGTGGACAACGAGGTCACCGACCCGACCTGGGCAGGAGGGATATCTAACTGGGAAAGCAGCGTAGATGTGGAGGCAAGCACAGCACCAAAAAAGGTGGGTAGAGGCAGAGGCATGTCCAGAGGCACAGGACAGCTGCTTCACAGAATCCAGGCCATACTCAGCAAGACCCAAGATGTTCCCTGTCCTAGCCACTCTAGAAAAACTCCCCCATTGAGGCCACGTTCCTTTATGGTGTGGAGATTTTTCAATGTATGGGCAGAGGAAAAATTTAGTGTGCAACTCTAAACTGAGTAGGGGCTCTGAAAAGAGCAACCTTACCACCTCAGGCATGCTCCCTCATTTGTAAAGCAAGTACTGGGCTCAGTGGTAGAGAGCAAACGCAGGACAATCGTCATCCGGCGTTGCCGCCACTACCTTTCCCACTGTTTCCAGTCCTGTCACTGCAGTTCAGACCACCAACCAGGACACCTCCACACCTGCCTCTGTCACTTTTGGGACTTCACCCTCATCCTCTCCTTTTCCTGCCTCCTCTCCTTCTCCTGCACCATCATGCACCTCTTCCCAGCAACCAACCATCTTCCAGGCATTTGAGCGCAGGAAAAATACAGCACAACCCACCCACATGCCCAAGCCAAAAACGAGCACATCTCCAAACTGCTGGCCCAGGATATGTTGTCATTCAGGCTTGTGGAGACTCAAGCCTTCCGTGACCTTATGGCAGCTCGCTATGCCATCTCTAGCCATCACTATTTTTCCCGGTGTGCCTTCCCTGCATTGCACCAGCACATGTCCCGTAACATCAGGTGGGCTCTTAGTTATGCACTTTGCATTAAGGTCCACTTGACCACTGACGCATGGACAAGTGCATGCAGACAGGGACGCTACATCTCACTCACGGCACACTGGGTGTATATAGTGGAGGCTGGGACTGGGTCACAAAGCGGGGAGGCCTACCTCCTCTCCCACCCGATTCCTAGCAGGGGTTCTGAACCACCGTCCCCCTCCTCCTCCTCCTCCTCCTCCGCCACTGTAACATCAATCCCAGCTGCTAGCTGGAAAGGCTGTAGCACTGGCGTGTGGAGACGTCAGCAGGCCGTGCTGAAGCTCATCAGTTTGGGCGACAGAAAACACACTGTCCCCGAGGTGAGGGATGCCATCCTAGAGAATACGGCAATGTGGTTTTCCCAACTGCACCTAGGTCCTGGCATGGTCGTATGTGATAATGGCTGGAACCTGGTAGCGGCTCTGGAGCTTTCCAGACTCAAACACGATCCATGCCTGGACCAAGATTTCAATCTGGTGGTGCAAAGGATTTTAAAAACCTACCCCAATATGCCTGAGCTAATGGTGAAAGTGTGGAGCTTGTGCACCCACTTTCGTAAGTCTACAGTAGCCACTGCTAGCCTCAGAACCCTCTAGCAAAGCCTACATCTGCCTGAACACTGGCTGTTGTGCGACATCACCACACGCTGGAACTCAACATACCATTTGTTGAGCAGGGTGTGTGAGCAGCAGAGACCTTTGATGGAGTTCTATCTCCAAAACCCAAGGGTTCCTCAAAGTCAGCTCCCTCAGTTCTCAACCATGAGTGGCCATGGATGGCAGACATATGTGAAATCCTACGCGTCTTAGAGGAGTCCACCAAGAGGCTCAGCTGTGACGACGCATTAGTGAGCATAACCGTGCCGCTCCTCTGTTTGATGCAAGAATCCCTCACTGCAATCAGGGATAACGCATTGCACACTGAGGAGTCCGGGATAGGAGCATAGCCATCACAGCTAAATACACAGAGCAGACTCCTGTCGGCTTCTCAGCGTGGAATTACGGAGGAAGAGGAGGAGGAGGTTGAAGTGGCAGATGATGTCATTCTCACACACGAGGCTAGCGGGGAAGTTCAGGTGTGTGCTATTGCTTCAGCGCGGATGGGGCGAAGGGGAGGAGGAAGAGGAGGAAATGGAGAGTGACCCTTCCGGTGGGAGCAGTAAAGTCATGCTGATTAACACTCTGGCACACATGGCTGACTTCATATTGGCTGCTTTTCCAGTGACAAACACATTGTACACATCCGGGAGAGCAACCCGTACTGGATTTTTGCAATCCTCGACCCCCGGTATAAAAATAACGTCTCGTCTTCGTTCAAATCCCGCCAAGGGCAAAAAATCATCTGCAAGTGGTTTGTATGTTCTCCCCATGTTTTCATGGATTTCCATCCCATATTCCAAAGACATACTGATAGGGAAAAATGTACATTGTGAGGCTCAAAATCTACATAAGAAAAAAAAAAAAAAAAAAAAAAAAAAAAGGAAATGCTTCCATCAACCCTCGCTGGCGACAGAGAGGAGAGTTCATCCAAGAGGCTAACAACTACCATCCGGTCCACACCCACCATGGGAACACTCTCCGAGGTGTGGGATATGTTAATGGCACCCCCTTGCCAAACTACCGCCACTGTCACCAGGAGGGAAAAGTATAGGCACATATTGTGTGAGTACCTGGCCGACCACAGACCTGTCCTCTCCGATCCTTCTGCGCCCTACACGTACTGGTTGTCGAAGTTGGACTTTTAGCTGGAACTGGTGTTTTACGCCTTGGAGGTGCCGTCCTGCCCTGCCGCCAGCGTTCTATCTGAAAGGGTCTTCAGAGCAGCCGACGGCATCATCATCGATAAGCGCAGACGTCTGTCAGATAACAGTGCTGACAGTCAATGGATTGACCCAGGATTTGCATCTCCACCAGTGTAAAGCACCCCAACATGAAGTT
This sequence comes from Leptodactylus fuscus, assembly GCF_031893055.1. Taxonomy (NCBI): domain Eukaryota; kingdom Metazoa; phylum Chordata; class Amphibia; order Anura; family Leptodactylidae; genus Leptodactylus; species Leptodactylus fuscus. The sequence goes on from NC_134265.1 coordinate 356,175,648, forward strand.
CCATGTTTCTGCTCCAGCTCACCAGTTCATCTTCCTCCTCCTTCATCATCGTTGAGAAATGACATTTAAAACCACCCCATTAAGTCTCACATCAAGGGCCCAAAACTCTGCTGGTACAATGCTCAACTCACTTCAAGGTCCTCAATCTCTGCTGATACAAGGCTCAACTCACCTCAAGGGTCTAAAACTCTGCTCGTACAAGGCTCAACTCACCTCAAGGGCCTAAACTCTGCTGGTACAAGGCTCAACTCACCTCAAGGGCCTAAACTCTGCTGGTACAAGGCTCCACTAACCTCAAGGGCCTAAAACTCTGCAGGTACAAGGTTCAACTCACCTTAAGAGCTCAAAAATCTGTTTCAAGACTCATTTCCAGAGGATATTGAGGGACTCACACACTGCATAACAGACTACATTAATTTCTGTGTGGACAGCACGGTACCAACTAGAAAGGTGAGGTGTTTCTCCAATAACAAACCATGGATCAACTCTGAGAATAAAACTCTTCTCAAGGAGAAAAAAACAAATTTTTAGGTCTGGGGACAAAAATAGCCTGGGGGCGGTGCAGAAACAGCTAAGACAACTGATCAGAGAAGGGAAAGCCAACTACAGGCGGAAAATGGAACTACAGATGGGGAGGGTAGAATCTTGAAGGTGTGGGACAGTCTTAAGGCTATATCTGGACACAAACAAAAGGCTGGCCCTCAGATAAAAGGTGACAGGAAGTGGCTTAACGAGCTTAATCTATTCTTCAATAGATTTGACTCCAAGCCAACGCTCCCATCACCAGCATGTCAGACAACCCCCTTTCCCCTCACACACCAAGACCCAACCCCCACCTACCTGCAGTCAACTGCAATCTGACTATCTGACCCTCCAGGAATCTCAGGTGTGTAGGGAAATCAAGAGGATTAAAGCAGACAAAGCTGGAGGACCTGATGGTATAAGTGCAAGAGTTCTTAAAATGTGCAGTGACCAGCTGGGTGGTATTATTACGCACATGTACAATATGAGTCTAAAGCTGGGAGTTTTACCTCAACTGAGGAAAACATCTTATGTGGTACCAGTCCCAAAGAAACCCAACCCAATGGGCTACAATGACTACCGACCTGTAGCACTGACATCCCACCTGATGAAGGTTCTAGAGAGACTGGTCCTGACACACCTACGCCCCCTAGTGAGCTCCGCTCTGGACCCCCTCCAGTTTGCCTATCGGCCGGGCATTGTGGTAGATGACGCCATCATCCACCTTCTTCATAGAGCTCTCTCTCACCTGGAGAAACCCAGGAACACTGTGAGAATAATGTTCTTTGATTTCTCCAGTGCGTTCAACACCATTCAGCCAGGGCTACTGAGGGCGAAGCTGAACCTTGGTGGAGTGGACCATCACCTGTCCAACTGTATCCTAGACTACCTGACAACTCGCACTCAGTATGTGAGAGCCCAGGACGGTGTGTCTGACACTGATCTGTAGTACGGGGGCACCACAAGGTACAGTTCTTGCCCCATTTCTCTTCACACTATACGCTGCTGATTTTAGGCACAACTCATCCAGCTGTTACTTACAGAAGTACTCCGATGACTCTGCTATAGTAGGTATTATCACTGATGGCGATAATAATAATAATAATAATAATAATAATAATAATAATAATTATAAATTTTATTTATATAGTGCCAACATATTCCGCAGCGCTGTACAATTTGTAGGGTTCAAATACAGACAGAAAGATACATTACAAAGAAAGACATTTCACACAATGGGACTGAGGGCCCTGCTCGCAAGAGCTTACAATCTATGAGGTAGAGGGGGTGACACAAGAGGTAGCAGGGGCGGTATTGCTAATGCAGAGGTCAGACCCTTTTGTAATAGAGGTGACTGTCATTGCATAAACATAAGACTTTATGAGCCGTCGACAGTCGTGTCCTTTAACATGTGGATGGAGCTTGGACCTATGCAGTTAGCATGAGATGACATCATATCATGTGGGGAACTGTGGGAGCGGGGACAGAGGAAGGTTAAGGGTTTACGTTAGGCATTGTGATAGGCTTGTCTGAAAAGATGCGTCTTTAGTTTGCGTTTGAAACTGTAGAAATTGGGAGTTAATCTGATTGTCCGGGGTAGAGCATTCCAGAGAAGTGGTGCAACTCGGGAGAAGTCTTGTATACGAGTGTGGGAGGTTCTGATAATAGAGGATGTAAGTGTTAGGTCATTGAGTGAACGGAGAACATGGGTTGGGCGATAGACAGAGATGAGGGAGGAAATGTAGGGCTGTGCGGAATTATGGAGAGCCTTGTGGGGGAGGGAGAGAACTTTATATTTTATTCTATAATGAATAGGCAGCCAATGTAACGACTGGCACAGACCAGAGGCCTCGCTGTAGTGTCTAGACTGATAGATGAGCCTGGCCGCTGCATTCAGAATAGATTGTAGAGGAGAGAGTTTAGTGAGGGGAAGACCGATAAGTAAGGAGTTACAGTAGTCAAGGCGAGAATGAATCAGAGAGACAATAAGTGTCTTTAGTGTATCTCTGGTAAGGAAAGGGCATATTCTGGAGATGTTTTTGGGGTGGAGGTGACATGAACATGCGAGTGATTCAACATGAGGGGTGAAGGAAAGGTCTGCGTCAAACATGACCCCGAGGCAGCGGGCCTGCTGCCTAGGAGTTATAGTAAGGCCTGAGACTGCAATGGATATATCAGGGACAGATCTGTTAGATGGTGGAAACAGTAGTAGTTCAGTCTTGGAGAGATTTAGTTTCAGATAGAGCGAGGACATGATATTAGAGACAGCAGAGAGACAGTCACTGGTGTTCTGTATGAGTGCAGGGGTGATGTCATGGGAAGATGTGTATAATTGGGTGTCATCAGCATAAAGATGGTACCTGAAGCCAAATCTGGCAATGGTTTGTCCAATGGGGGCTGTGTAGAGAGAAAAGAGCAGGGGGCCTAGGACCGAGCCCTGAGGAACCCCAACAGCAAGGGAAAGAGGGGAGGAAACAGAGCCCGCAAATGATACATTGAAAGTGCGGTCTGAGAGATAAGAGGAGAACCAGGAGAGGGATAGGGAATACAGAGACTTAAAACCGGGATTTTGTTGAATGGTGTCAACGGAACCAGCTCAGGATTAATGCTGGGAAGATCAAGGAGATGGTGGTGGACTTTAGTAAACGGAGAAGTGCCCTGACCCCGGTGGAGATCCAAGGAACATGTATTGAGATAGTCAGGACTTATAAGTACCTGGGCGTGCTCCTCAACAATTTTATTATTATTATTATTGTTTATTTCTATTGCACCATTAATTCCATGGTGCTTTACATTTGGGGCAAGGGCGTAACTACCGTAGAGGCAGCGGAGCCGGCTGCCACAGGGCCCGGGCCATTAGGGGGCCTGGTGACAGCCGCTACCGCTGCGTTTTTTTTTTCTTAAAAAACAGGCCGTTACGGCCCCTATTCACTTGCCGATCCTGACTGGGCCGGGATCGGTAAGTGACACCGCGGGCCCCACAAATGCTATCATTATACTCGGGGGTCTTTGCAGACCCCCGAGTATAATGATCGGCGGATCGGCAGAGGTAAGGGAACATAACAAACAGTGTTACTTGCCTCTCCACGATCCTCCCCAGGCCTCCTTTCTGACGTCTCTGACGACACATGAACCCTGTCTGCATCCCGGGTCATGTGACGTCTGACGTAATTTCATAAGGACGCCAGCGGAGAAGACCACGTAGGAGCCGGGGGACAGGTAAGAAACAGTAATTTTTTATGTTTTTATTCCCCCGGGTCTCTGATTATTATACTCTGGGGTCTGAAAACCCCCCAGAGTATAATAATTGTTCATGGGTGTTCACTATGGGCTATAATACTGTGTGCAAGGGACACTAAGGGAGATAATACTGTGTGCAGGGGCCAGTAAGGGACATAATACTGTGTGTAGGGGCCAGTAAGGGATATAATACTGTGTGTAGGGGCCACTATGGGGGATAATACTGTGTGCAGGGGCCAATATGGGGGATAATACTGTGTGCAGGGGCCAGTGAGGGACATAATACTGTGTGCAGGGGCCACTATGGGACATAATACTGTGTGTAGGGGCCACTATGGGGGATAATACTGTGTGCAGGGGCCACTATGGGGGATAATACTGTGTGCAGGGGCCAGTGAGGGACATAATACTGTGTGCAGGGGCCAGTAAGGGACATAATATTCTGTGCAGTGGCCACTATGGGGGATAATACTGTGTGCAGGGGATACTAATGGACATAATACTGTGTGCAGGGGCCACTATGGGGGATAATACTGTGTGCAGGAGACACTATGGGGGATAATACTTTGTGCAGGGGCCACTAAGGGACATAATACTGTGTGCAGAGGCCACTAAGGGACATAATAGAGTGCAGAGGAGGGGGTTGGTCGAGGTCTTCGACGTCTGTGTTGGTTGGGGGGGGGCATGTCAAAAGTTTGCCACGGGGCCCCGCCATTCCTAGTTACGCCACTGATTTGGGGGTTACATACAGTACACAGAATATACAAGTAGATATAATACTAATAGTGACCGACTGGCACGGTGGGGTAGAGGGCCCTGCCCGCGAGGGCTTACAATCTATGGGGGAAGGGGGTAGAGACAAAAGGAGAGGGGGGAGACTGTTCAGATGGTGGTGTGGTGATAGTGTTATTGGAGGTTGGAGGCCTTCCTGAATAGGTGAGTCTTCAGGGCCTTCTTGAATCCTGTGATTGTGGGGATCAGTCTTATGTGTCTTGGTAGGGAGTTCCAGAGTATGGGGGATGCATGGGAGAAATATTTGAGGCGGTTGTGTGAGGAGCGGATGAGAGAAGAGCAGAGTAGGAGGTCGTTGGAGGATCTGAGGTTACGTGTGGGCAGGTAGTGGGAGATTAGTTCAGAGATATATGGAGGGGCAATACACTAGACTGGGCTGATCACCTGGAGGCGCTGCACAGAAAGGGCCACAGCAGGCTCTACCTGCTCAAGAGGCTGTGGGCCTTTGGAGTCCAGGGGCCACTTCTTAGGGCCTTCTTCAACTCTGTGGTTGCTTCAGTCATCTTTTTTGGGTGGCCTTCTGGGGGAGCAGTATATCAACCAGGGACAGAAATAGACTTGACAGGCTGATCAGAAGGGCCAGCTCTGTCCTGGGGAGCTCCCTGGACCCGGTACAGGTGGTGGGTGACAGAAGGATATTGTCTGTGGTGACCTCCATGCGGGAGAACAAATCCCACCCCATGTATGGGACCTTGATGGGACTTGGCAGCACTGTAAGTGACCGACTGCTTCACCCCAAGTATGAGAAGGAGCTATCGCAAGTCCTTCCTTCCAATCACGACCAGGCTGTATAATCTACATCAGTCCAAGCAAATATCACTCCGCACAGAGAACTAATGATTATGATTATGAAGTCTTCCTTCTTTCTCTTCCGTTCCTTAGCTGCTATGGACTGTTAGTATATCTTCTCTTCTCAGCATATGTGTAAGGATTGGAGTCAGGGTCATGCAGTGCAAAGTGACACAGCTGGGAAAGCAACACTGTGCAACTAATGACAAAAGGGGTCGCAGGCCCTGCAGCTATAACTATACTGTAATATCTGAGATGAGGCAGACCAATGCACTTCCTAATTGAAGTGCGCCTACCACGGCTCCTAACCTTCTATCCGGCAGCTAGGATAAGGGGAGAGGAGGCCCTGAAAGTCCTAGGGACTGGAGTCACGGGGTCACACCTAAACAGAAAGCACAGTGTCAATGCAATGCAAAACAAAAGACTAAACAGCATGGAACCAGGGAGGACCACAAGTCCCAGCAAGACACAGAAGAGAAGGCGAGGTCAGACGAGCAAGAGGTCGAGCCAGGAGATATAATAAAGGTACCAAATCAAAAGACAAGGGATAGTCAAAAATACAAGCCGGGTAAATAAACCAAGAAAACAGACCGAATACAAACAGACAGGGAATCAGACTGAGCAGAGGAACCAGGAACCACAAAGTGAATGGCTGGCAAGGATCCATGCCTGAGTGGGGTTTAAATAGCAGCAGAGAACATACCTGATGGCTAACGGCATGGAGACTGAAGGCAAGGAAAAGATTAACCCTTAATGACCTAAGCACACCCAATAGAACTCCTAACACGTCTCCCAGGGCGACGCCGCGCAGCAAGGAGACCGCGGTGACTCCGTATCCTGACAATATGCGTGTCCTGTAATATATTACTGTGTATTATCCTGTATCTGTATTACTATGCTGCTGTAACATGTTGAAATTTCCCCAATGTGGGACTATTAAAGGATTATCTTATCTAAACTCACCTCAAGGGCCTAAAACTCAGCTGGTACAATGCTCAACTCACCTCAAGGGCCTAAAACTCTCCTCCTACAGGGCTCAACTCACCTCAAGGGCCTAAAACTCTGCTGGTACAAGGCCCAACTTACCTTAAGGGCCTAAAACTCTGCTGGTGCAAGGCTCAATTCACCTCAAGGGCCTGAAGCTAAGTTTGGGAGGGCTCACCCCAAGGGCCTGAAAAGTAAGTTTTTGTATGGCTCAGTTTAAGGGCCTCTAACTTAATTTGAAAGGGCTCTTGTGAAGGACCAGAAAAGTAATTTTTGGAGGTCTCACAACATTACACACACATACACAATGACAGTTAAGGGTGGGTGCTGTTTGATTTTCCTCTTGTTATCCATGGTTGTCATGGGCAATGTGATTTAAAGGGGTGCATGCTAATGTTTCTTTAGCTTAAATTTCGTCTTTTTGTCCATACTAATGTAGAGGAAAGAAGGTTTCCAAGTATTTTTCTACTTTCATAGAGGTTATATTGAGTTTGGAAAGTGTCTAGTTGATAGGCTGTGATAGTGGAGTGATCATGGGACTTGGGCTTGTTAGATACCCCCAGACATGCTTCCCCTGCTGTCCCAGTTGCATTCCAGAGGTGTTGGCATCATTTCCTGGGGTGTCATTGTGGACTTGGTGACTCCAATTAGTCGAATATTGGTTTTTCTCTGAAAAGCATTTTTCCCCATACACTAAATGGGATTCAATATTCATTCGAATAGTCGAATGTTGAGGGTCTATTTGAATAGAATATCAAAAATCGAATATGTCACTATTTGCTCATCTATAGAATACATGCACAAAGCTAAATCTATTATGTGTATAGATGCCATGTTACTCTGAAATGATACATAAAACGTGAATCCCTCTTACAGCTGTGCTTTTTTAGACAGGCCTGGAGAAGTCACCCCCATCATCAGGCCTGGAGAAGTCACACACACACAGCTGGTAGTGTATTAAGTGAGTCCTAATTTTAATGGTAGGAAAAGGTAGTTTAAATACAATACAGACAAGAGCAGGTTGGACTATTCTAATAGCATAACATGGTTGGCATAACGTGATTGGTTGTAGACTTGTGACATAAACCTAGCCTGTGACTATTGGCTAAGACCTACTGTAATCTCCATCTTATTATTACAATCCAAACTGGGATGGACTTTCTCATGAAACAAAGTCTAGATGCATATATCATGGCAAAAGAGATAATGATCACATGCTGGTCAGACCACTTCAGCCTTGGGGCTAACGATCAATAGGCTATACAACCTGTTTCTACACACCCAGTACATCTTCAAAGGTGAGGGTTTAAAGACAAACAGAGTGATAAGGATTCATGGCCGATTCACTCATCTTGGACTCTCTTCTTTGATCTTTTGTATACAACAATACAAACAGTGGCGTAACTACCACCATAGCAGCAGAGGCAGCTGCCACAGGGCCCGGGACATCAGTGGCCCGGTGACAGCTGCTACCGCTACTATCATTATTCTCGGAGGTCTTTTCGGACCCCCGAGTATTTCCACCAACAGGGGGCCCCGAAGCTGCAGCAACGGCTGACACACAGGAGCTGCAGGTCTGGCTCCTCTCAGTGCTTCAGGACGCTCCCCCTCTCTCCCCCCTCCCTTTCTCTGCCTGTCCTCTGCCCACCAATGAGAGGGCTGAGGAGAGCCCAGGAGGCGGGGCTTATCCCTGCTGAGCTCTTGCCGTCCTGCACTCAAGAGGAGAAGAGGAAGAAAGGAAGAAGGAAAATGAAACTAAAGAAAGAAAACAGGTACACAGGTACATACTGGGGTTACTATACTTATTAATATCAGGCATTTGGGGTGATTGCTTTTGTTTTAGCAACTCCATGTGCCTCATATTAATAGCAGTTAACCCTATCATGTCCCTCACATTAACCCCTGTGTGCCTCACCATAAGAGTTACTAATATGTGAGACATATGGGGGTAATAATAATGAAGATACTTTCTCTCACATATCAGTAACTCTTATGGTGAGATACACAGGGGTTAATGTGAGGGACATGATGGGGTAACTGCTATTAATATGAGGCACATGGAGTTACTAAATTGTAATGCACATGACCAGATTTTTTATCCACAATTGTCCTGGTATAGCGGTCAGTGGGTGACGTGACAGTATTTAGTCCTGTAGGGGCCACTATGGGACATAATACTGTGTGCAGTGGCCACTATTAGGTATAATATGGTGTGCAGGGGCCTCTATGGGGCATAATACTGTGTACAGGGGCCACTATGGGGCATAATACTGTGTACAGGGGCCACTATGGAACATAATACTGTGTGCAGGGGCCACTATGGGACATAATAGAGCGCGCAGGAATGCGTAGGAGGAACTTGGTCAAGATCTTCGGTGTCGGGGGGCCCCATGTCAAAAGTTCGCCACGGGGCCCCGCCATTCCTAGTTACGCCACTGAATACAAATTCAGCCTAACTGGCTCCTTGTATAATAGATTGCTCATCTGTGAGACGGAGAGTGAGATAGAGAGATATAAAGAGATATAATGAGATATACCAGCATCAGCCCCCACCTTTGTTCATATATAATTTTCTAAATATATTTCAGCCCCTCACACCGCTCATTGGAGGTTGGTGATCATAGGAGGTTGGCCATCTTCCATAAGAAGCCAATCCCCACCTATATGTAACCATAATATATGTGATTAATATTATCATTATTAGTAGTAGTAATAGTAGATAATTGATAAAATCAATATTATTATTATTATTATTATTATTATATGAAATATTCAGAATGTGAACTTCATTATTATGTTATTAAGCATAATATTTATATAATAGTTCAGAGTATTATTAGTAAAAGTAGTAATAGTACTGTTATTTCTTTATTGCATATAATAATAGATTATTACTAAGATTTTTAGTAGAAATAGGAAATAATTTATATAATTAATAATATTTGTATTATTTTTAGCAGCAGAAGTAGTAGTCATAGTTTGTATTTTATTATTAGTTCTTATATTAATTTAAATTTAATATTACATATTATATAATATTACATATTAGGTCTGTATTTATCTATACATGACATGACACTGAACATTTTTTAGTCATCAATTTTCTATTATTTAAAAAAAATAAAAATAAAATAATAATAATAATAATAATAATAATAATAATAATAGTTGTTGTTGTTATTAGTAGTAGTAGTAGTAGTAGTAGTAGTAGTAGTAGCAGTAGTAGTAGTATTGCTGTTTTTATTATTATTATTATTATTATTATTATTATTATTATTATTATTATTATTATTATTATTATATTAGTCAGGATGTGTACTTCATTATTATTATTATTTAATTTATTATATTCATTTCCATTTTGTATTATACATTGTATTACAGTTTATTGTATTTCCAATGTATTACATAGGTTTCATATCTGATACATGACATGACACTGAACATTTTTCAATCATCAATTTCTCTCCTGTAACATTAATACATTCAGATATATTTCAGTCTGTATTTCCCGATGTGTAAAAGTTTCTCGTTGTTCTCTCGAGTACTGACCCCAGAGACAATACGGCTCCTGCCCTGTAATTATGATAGTGAATGACGCCATATGTCGGGGGAATTCTATACTGTGTGACACTGACATGTGAGGAGGGGGCCGCTCCTCTCACCTCAGCCATTATTACTATAGACTGTGATTCTTTGTGGCTCCTGTATAATTATGTATCCAGGCGATGTATTACAGATTTATCCATGTAGTGAGGGAGGGGGAGCGGAGTGTGACGGCTGTGACTGCAGCTCTGACCTGTCATCTGGTTATTTCACCAGGATTCAGTGTAATGTCTGCAATGTAATGTGAATGATACAATAATGAAAAGCACAATAAATAATAGAATAATATCTAATACTGGGAATAATGCAATAAATCAGACATTGTATAATAAAATAAACTTACACAGTGAATTATATGATAAAATCATACAATGAAAGACAATACAATAATACAATAAATTCATACAATGCATAATATAATTAATAACAAAATAAACCTATTCAGTAAATAATACAATAAAAGAATGTGTACAATAATTAGAGTCATACGGTGAATAATACAATAAACTGATAGGTCTAAACTCTACAGGTTATATTACAATTAGAGATGAGCGAACAGTGTTCTATCGAACACATGTTCGATCGGATATCAGGGTGTTCGCCATGTTCGAATCGAATCGAACACCACGTGGTAAAGTGCGCCAAAATTCGATTCCCCTCCCACCTTCCCTGGCGCCTTTTTTGCACCAATAACAGCGCAGGGGAGGTGGGACAGGAACTACGACACCGGGGGCATTGAAAAAAATTGGAAAAAGTCATTGGCTGCCGAAATCAGGTGACCTCCATTTTAGACGAATAGTGGATTTCAAATCCGGGTCATATGAGAATGTGAACTTTGTGACTATGAGACAGAGATAGCTGTACAGGCAGGGATAGCTAGGGATAACCTTTATTTAGGGGGGAATGTTATTAAAAATAACTTTTTGGGGCTCTATCGGGTGTGTAATTGTGATTTTTGTGAGATAAACTTTTTCCCATAGGGATGCATTGGCCAGCGCTGATTGGCCGAATTCCGTACTCTGGCCAATCAGTGCTGGCCAATGCATTCTATTAGCTTGATGAAGCAGAGTGTGCACAAGGGTTCAAGCGCACCCTCGGCTCTGATGTAGCAGAGCCGAGGCTGCACAAGGGTTCAAGCGCACCCTCGGCTCTGATGTAGGAGAGCCGAGGGTGCACTTGAACCCTTGTGCACCCTCAGCTCTGCTACATCAGAGCCGAGGGTGCGCTTGAACCCTTGTGCACACTCTGCTTCATCAAGCTAATAGAATGCATTGGCCAGCGCTGATTGGCCAATGTATTCTATTAGCCTGATGAAGTAGAGCTGAATGTGTGTGCTAAGCACACACATTCAGCTCTACTTCATCGGGCTAATAGAATGCATTGGCCAGCGCTGATTGGCCAGAGTACGGAACTCGACCAATCAGCGCTGGCTCTGCTGGAGGAGGCGGAGTCTAAGATCGCTCCACACCAGTCTCCATTCAGGTCCGACCTTAGACTCCGCCTCCTCCGGCAGAGCCAGCGCTGATTGGCCGAAGGCTGGCCAATGCATTCCTATGCGAATGCAGACTTAGCAGTGCTGAGTCAGTTTTGCTCAACTACACATCTGATGCACACTCGGCACTGCTACATCAGATGTAGCAATCTGATGTAGCAGAGCCGAGGGTGCACTAGAACCCCTGTGCAAACTCAGTTCACGCTAATAGAATGCATTGGCCAGCGCTGATTGGCCAATGCATTCTGTTAGCCCGATGAAGTAGAGCTGAATGTGTGTGCTAAGCACACACATTCAGCACTGCTTCATCACGCCAATACAATGCATTAGCCAGTGCTGATTGGCCAGAGTACGGAATTCGGCCAATCAGCGCTGGCTCTGCTGGAGGAGGTGGAGTCTAAGGTCGGACCTGAATGGAGACTGGTGTGGAGCGATCTTAGACTCCGCCTCCTCCAGCAGAGCCAGCGCTGATTGGTCGAGTTCCGTACTCTGGCCAATCAGCGCTGGCCAATGCATTCTATTAGCCCGATGAAGTAGAGCTGAATGTGTGTGCTTAGCACACACATTCAGCTCTACTTCATCAGGCTAATAGAATACATTGGCCAATCAGCGCTGGCCAATGCATTCTATTAGCTTGATGAAGCAGAGTGTGCACAAGGGTTCAAGCGCACCCTCGGCTCTGATGTAGCAGAGCTGAGGGTGCACAAGGGTTCAAGCGCACCCTCGGCTCTCCTACATCAGAGCCGAGGGTGCGCTTGAACCCTTGTGCAGCCTCAGCTCTGCTACATCAGAGCCGAGGGTGCGCTTGAACCCTTGTGCACACTCTGCTTCATCAAGCTAATAGAATGCATTGGCCAGCGCTGATTGGCCAGAGTACGGAATTCGGCCAATCAGCGCTGGCTCTGCTGGAGGAGGCGGAGTCTAAGATCGCTCCACACCAGTCTCCATTCAGGTCCGACCTTAGACTCCGCCTCCTCCAGCAGAGCCAGCGCTGATTGGCCGAATTCCGTACTCTGGCCAATCAGCACTGGCTAATGCATTGTATTGGCGTGATGAAGCAGTGCTGAATGAGTGTGCTTAGCACACACATTCAGCTCTACTTCATCGGGCTAATAGAATGCATTGGCCAATCAGCGCTGGCCAATGCATTCTATTAGCGTGAACTGAGTTTGCACAGGGGTTCTAGTGCACCCTCGGCTCTGCTACATCAGATTGCTACATCTGATGTAGCAGTGCCGAGTGTGCATCAGATGTGTAGTTGAGCAAAACTGACTCAGCACTGCTAAGTCTGCATTCGCATAGGAATGCATTGGCCAGCCTTCGGCCAATCAGCGCTGGCTCTGCCGGAGGAGGCGGAGTCTAAGGTCGGACCTGAATGGAGACTGGTGTGGAGCTATCTTAGACTCCGCCTCCTCCAGCAGAGCCAGCGCTGATTGGTCGAGTTCCGTACTCTGGCCAATCAGCACTGGCCAATGCATTTCTATGGGGAAAAGTTAGCTTGCGAAAATCACAAACTGACAGGGATTTCCATGAAATAAAGTGACTTTTATGCCCCCAGACATGCTTCCCCTGCTGTCCCAGTGTCATTCCAGGGTGTTGGTATCATTTCCTGGGGTGTCATAGTGGACTTGGTGACCCTCCAGACACGAATTTGGGTTTCCCCCTTAACGAGTTTATGTTCCCCATAGACTATAATGGGGTTCGAAACCCATTCGAACACTCGAACAGTGAGCGGCTGTTCGAATCGAATTTCGAACCTCGAACATTTTAGTGTTTGCTCATCTCTAATTACAATGAGTAATACATTAAAGCATGAATGTAGACCCTAAAATCTAAAATACATTACATAAAACAATATTTCATTGGTCTGCAGTAGCTAACATAGTAGGTCCTATTTATAATAGTAAGCATAGATATATAGATATATAGTCCTAGTAAGCATAGATATATAGTCATAGGAGCCCTGACAGTGTAATACACTATGTATTATAGATATATAGTCCTAGGAGCCCTGACAGTGTCATACACTATGTATTATAGATATATAGTCCTAGGAGCCCTGACAGTGTCATACACTATGTATTATAGATATATAGTCCTAGGAGTCCTGACAGTGTCATACACTATGTATTATAGATATATAGTGCTAGGAGCCCTGACAGTGTCATACACTATGTATTATAGATATAAAGTCCTAGGAGTCCTGACAGTGTCATACACTATGAATTATAGATATATAGTCCTAGGAGTCCTGACAGTGTCATACACTATGTATTATAGATATATAGTCCTAGGAGTCCTGACAGTGTCATACACTATGTATTATAGATATATAGTGCTAGGAGCCCTGACAGTGTCATACACTATGTATTATAGATATAAAGTCCTAGGAGTCCTGACAGTGTCATACACTATGAATTATAGATATATAGTCCTAGGAGTCCTGACAGTGTCATACACTATGTATTATAGATATATAGTGCTAGGAGCCCTGACAGTGTCATATACTATGTATTATAGATATAAAGTCCTAGGAGTCCTGACAGTGTCATACACTATGTATTATAGATATAAAGTCCTAGGAGTCCTGACAGTGTCATACACTATGAATTATAGATATATAGTCCTAGGAGCCGCTCTTCAGCATCTACATGAATTAACTAGCTACATCCCTGGAGGCCTCATCAACCCCAGGCCTCACCCTGAACAATCGGGAGGTGAAGTTCCTGCTATACGCCGACGACCTCCTACTCCTGTCCCCCACTGAGAAAGACCTCCAAGAAAGCCTGTCAGTGCTGGAAAAATTCAGCACCACAAGGACTCTACCCATCAACCACAAGAACACCAAAGTCATGGTATTTCAGAAGAAGGGCCACACCAAAGCCCCCACCCCACAATTCACACTGAACGGCTCCACACTAGAGAAAACCAAAAGCTACACCTACCTGGGGCTGGAGCTCAGCCAATCAGGAAGCTTCAAAGCAGCAATAGAAACCCTGAAAGCAGAAGCCTGCAGAACCTTCTACGCCATCAGAAGACACCTGTATCACCTCAAACCACCGGTGAGCGTCTGGCTGAAGATATTTGACGCAGTCATCTCCCCGATCCTTCTTTATGTCAGCGAGGTTTGGGGCCCAGCGACCTACCCAGACCAGTCAAATTGGGATTCCAGCCCAACAGAGAACTTCCACCTGGAGTTCTGCAAGTACCTGCTCCATGTCCATCGCAGCACCTCCAACATGGCCTGCAGGGCAGAGCTAGGCAGACTCCTTCTATGGCTCACTATGCAGAAGAGGGCGCTATCATTCTGGACACACATACAGGGCAGCAGTCCTGGTTCTTACCACCACCAAGCCTGGCTGAGCCACAGAGCCCCGAGATAAACGGATACCCCCAACCAAGCATCAGCCATCTGCCAAGCCAAAACCCCCAACATGCCCTGAACAAGGCTCAAATAAAAGGAGTCATTGAGAGAGACAGAGAGTGATACATCGAGGAATGGAGAAGCGCAATAAATAACTCCAAGAAACTCACCGTGTACCAGTCACTGCAAAAGGACTACACCATGGCCACCAACCTGGAAAGAATAAGCCACCCCAAACACAGACAGACCCTGAGCCAGTATAGACTGAGCGCACACAACCTGGATTATGGAGACGGGGCGACACAGGCAGACGTACAAACCACAGGAGAACAGACTGTGCCAGCAATGTGACCAGGGGGTCCTAGAAGACGAGGCCCACTTACTGCTACACTGCACCAAATACTCAGCTGTGAGGGCCATCTACTACCAAAAGCTCTCTGCCCACATCCCAGACTTCATATCTGCAGATGAGAAGAGGAAACTCTACATCCTACTGGGAGAAGAAGAGGCCACTGTGGAGATCGCTGCCCAATACATGTCCAGCTGTCACTAAACAAGAGGAAGATGAGACTCCACGGACTGTTATACCCCTAGTCCTAGGAGTCCTGACAGTGTCATATACTAGGTATTATAGATATATAGTCCTAGGAGTCCTGACAGTGTCATAAACTATGTATTATAGATATATAGTCCTAGGAGCCCTGACAGTGTCATACACTATGTATTATAGATATATAGTCCTAGGAGCCCTGACAGTGTCATACACTATGTATTATAGATATATAGTCCTAGGAGCCCTGACAGTGTCATACACTATGTATTATAGATATATAGTCCTAGGAGCCCTGACAGTGTCATACACTATGTATTATAGATATATAGTCCTAGGAGCCCTGACAGTGTCATACACTATGTATTATAGATATATATAGTCCTAGGAGCCCTGACAGTGTCATACACTATGTATTATAGATATATATAGTCCTAGGAGCCCTGGCAGTGTCATACACTATGTATTATAGATATATATATATAGTCCTAGGAGTCCTGACTGTGTCATACACTATGTATTATAGATACATAGTGCTAGGAGTCCTGACAGTGTCATATACTATGTATTATAGAAATATAGTCCTAGGAGCCACGACAGTGTCATACATTATGTATTATAGATATATAGTCCTAGGAGTCCTGACAGTTGTGCTTGTTAATTAAGTTGTGCTAACAGTCATGAAGAAAATTTGCATAGGTGGACTAAGATTTGATTTTGCACCAGAGCTCTTGAACCTGTAGTTTGCTCCTGTGAAGAAAGCCTTACTTGCTATACTGTTTCCAAACTGAGAACAATACTGCTTTAAATGTACAGGTTTTTCATGCATTCTTGAGTTTGCCATAGGTTTTGTTTGTAAATTTAGCTTTTTGAAGGATTTGTGGCTGTAATGCAGTATAATTACCACTATGGAACAAAACTCCATTTGCAACATTTTATTGTGTGTTTTGCTTTCATGGCATTCACTGTGCAGCACAAATGATGTCACATCAGATCCTGAAGCTCGGTGTGATCACGGACATAAATGCATTATACTACAAAAGGATTTTTTTTTTTTTTTTTAATTCTCAAGCTGTACATTTCATTCATATTATTTTGAGATATTCTGAATGATTTTTGCGTTTTCTCCAATTTTAGAGATTTTAGAGATTTAGCGCTTGCCTCCTGTCCGGAAGGAGTCTGCAGGAGCACCCCCCCAAACGGAATATCAGCGCAACTGCAAGCGCTGTGCAGTTAAAGCGTACAGACCTGTTATAGTCTAAGGGGTCCGTGCGCTGTAACTGCACAGCGCTCCTCCTAAACACTCTCCTCCTGCTACTCGTGGACTTGGTGACTCTCCTTTAGTCGAATAGAGGTTTCCCCTGAAATGAGCATTTTTTCCCATAAACTATAATGGGATTCGATATTCTATTGAGTATTCAAATATTGAGGCTCTACTTAAACGAATCTCGAATATTTCACTACTTGCTCATCTCTAGTTTACAATAAAGATGAACAATGGCTTATCCACCTCCCCTGATTTCACAGCATCTGTTTCTGACTTGGACTTTAGCCTCATCTCTATTGTAGAGCAAGAAATCTCTGAACACATTTGTGGGGTACATTATAGATCCTCATTGACCTCCCTTCAACTTTTCCACCTCATCTTTTTATATTCTAGAGGTTGGCTTGAATTCCCTCTGTGAAGGACTCACTCTTCTCCAAGTTTAGAGATGATGGATGGATGGTTTAGAAGTGTCTCTTCTCCTGAAGTGCAACCACCTAAAGGCATTGATGAGCTTATCTTTGCATATTTTATCACTTGAAGGTTGATGGTGTTCCACCACTCAGAACCTTAATGGATAAGCTGTTACAGTTTGATCTTTTTATAGTCATGGGTAGAGATGAGCGAACAGTAAAATGTTCGAGGTTCGATATTCGTTTCGAGTAGCCCCTCAATATTCGACTACTCAAATCAAATATCGAACCCTATTATAGTCTATGGGAGGGAAATGCTCGTTTCAGGGGTAGGCAACATTCGATCAAATTATACTTACCAAGTCCACGAGTGAGGGTCGGGCTGGATCCTCCGAGAAGTCTTCTCCGTGCAGCGTCCCCACGGCATCTTCCAGCTCTGAATTCACTCTGCCAGGCGTCTGGCCTGGGCAGAGCCGACTGCGCATGCCCGCACTACAAGCGGACATGCGCAGTCGCCTCTGCCCAGGCCCGATGCCTGGCAGAGTGAATTCAGAGCCGGAAGACGCCGCGGGGAAGCTGCACGGAGAAGACTTCTAAAGGTAGGAGAAGAACCAGTGTTGGTTGGCCGACTGTTTAGCATTCGGCCAATCAATGCTGGTTCTGCATCAAACTTTTACATTCAAATAGCCAGTGGTACTCGATCGAGTACGAGTATTTCGAATACCATGGTATTCGATCGAATACCTACTCGATCGAGTACTACTCGCTCATCTCTAGTCATGGGATGTCACTGTCAGCACCCTCTAGTGCAGCAAAAGCTTTGTAAATAAAATATTAACCATTATTACCCCCTTTTGCCTAAACTGCACAGTCAATGAGCAAAATGGACATCTAGGACGGAAATGGAGTGAGATAGAGTGGGCCAGTTGTTAAGGGATCCATCGAAAAATCAACCAAAACATAAAAAGAGCAGAAAAAAAAGGAATATGATACATAAAACATAAAGCAATATCTGCCTAGTTTTCTAGATGATGGATGGATGGTTTAGAAGTGTCTCTTCTCTTGGAATGCAACCATCTGAAGGCATTAATGATCTTATCTTTGCATAGGTTATCACATGAAAGTTGATGGGGTTCCACAACGCAGAACCTTAGTAGATAAACTGTTAGAGTTTGAGCATTTGCTATCCTAGTTATGAGATATCACTGTCAGCACCCTCAAGTGCAGCAAAAGCTTTAAAAATAGTATAGTAACCCTCAATATCCCCCTTCTAATCTAATAGTATACAGGAAAGATGGATGTGTAGGCCTGCCTATACTTTTAGACTTTGAGTCTGGCTTAAAACTATGGATCCAAGTAGGGTACTATATATCTTTCATGACATGCCTTAATACGAATATCCTGTACTAAGAGAATCTGTACTCTTTCTGTATGTATTGAATATAGGACATTAAGCTTTTGTTCAGGAAAATTGAAGCCAGTAAGAGTCAATGAGCAAAATAAATATTTGGCCCTCCACAGAGGAAGGGGGATTGGAGAGAGATAGAATGGGCCAGGTGTTAAGGGATCCATTGAGCTTTCAACAAAAACAAAAAGAGCAGAAGAAAAAGGAATAAGACACATAAATCATAACGTAATATCTGCCTAGCGTTATCAAGGTGATAAATAACATGGCTTTGAATTTCCTCAGCCTAATAATACCAGCCTGTATCAACCCCAGTACCCGATGATCTCTAAATGACTGGGTACTGGACTGTACCAAGCTGTTTCCAGTACCCCTGATGCTTCATTGAAATAATAGACCCCCACTAGTCATCGACATAGTCCACCAGATAATATTTAGTGGCTCTGAAAAAAAAAGAACAGAAAGAAAAAACACATTATGTTATATTGGTTAAATAAACAATACAATTGCCATAAATATCTGTCCTAGTACTTGTGCAGCTTCCTCACATAGAGGCAACACATTTGGGGCTTCCATGTACAAGAGTACGGGGACTCCTCCTATGGGGTCCTTGCACTCATGGAAACACCACAATTAACCTCTTCTTGGGTAAATAGCAATTCCAGCACTTAGATTGGACTACTGAATAAGATAATATAAGATAATGCTGCTGCTGAAGGGGGCTCAGGGAGCCAGAGGTAAATACTGCTCACTATTGTTACTAGGTTGGTGGGAGAGGTGGGCAATAAGGAATACATCTGTGTATGAGGAGGGGGAAAACACAGGCAGCAGAGGAGAAAACAGGGGTAACAACCTGTAGCTGTCTTGTCTGTAGATTCCACAAATTTATTCATATTGAAATTAATTTTAGGACTGAAGTCAAAATAATATGAAACTTAATAGGTTTTTTTGAGCACATTAATACTTAAGACTACCTGATCAGGAGGCTGAGGGCCTTCAGAGTCCAGGGGCCACTTCTTAGGCCTTCTTCAACTTGTGGTTCCTTCAGCCATCTTTTTTGGTGTGGCCTGCTGGGGGAGCAGTATATCAACCAGGGACAGAAATAGACTTGACAGGCTGATAAGAAGGGCCAGCTCTGACCTGGGGAGCCCCCTGGACCCAGTACAGATGGTGGGTGACAGAAGGATACTGTCTGTGGTGACCTCCATGCGGGATAACAAATACCACCCCATGTATGGGACCTTGATGGGACTTGGCAGCACTGTAAGTGACCGTCTGCTTCACCCCAAGTATGAGAAGGAGCTATCGCAAGTCCTTCCTTCCAACCGCAACCAGGCTGTATAAGCTACATCAATCCAAGCGAAGATCTCTCCGCACAGACTATGACTATGAAGTCTTCCTTCTTTCTCTTCTGTTCCTTAGCTTCTATGGACTCCTAGTATATCTTCTCATCATCTCTTTTTCCCCCTGACGAAGCCACGGTAGTGGCGAAACGCGCGTCGGGGCGCGTTCACTACATGAAGGTCCACCCATAGGTAATTCATTACTTGGTATCATGTTATTTCACAGAATATTTGCACTTTAAAAAACTATGTATGTTATATATGCACTTTAGAAACTATGGATGTTTCACATATCCTTATATATATGTAAGTGTCATTTATTCATCATCAACCATTAGTATTCCATCTTGGGCCTTCATTGTTCTGTTTGGTTGTATCACCCCATTCATTATTTCTGTCTTATATATGTTTTAAAATGTATTTAAATAAAGCTTTATATATTTTTTGCTAAACATTTTCTGTGGCAGTGCGCTTTTTTAGCATAGTGTTCTATTTATATTGCTTTGCCAATTTTTGCCCTATATTTAGTTGTGTATACTTATAATCTACATCAATCCAAGCGAAGATCTCTCCGCACAGACTATGACTATGAAGTCTTCCTTCTTTCTCTTCTGTTCCTTAGCTTCTATGGACTCCTAGTATATCTTCTCTTCTCAGCATATGTGTGTCTACTTCTGTAATATATTACTGTGTATTATCCTGTATCTGTATTATTATGCTGCTGTAACATGCTGAGTATCCCGACTGTGGGACTATTAAAGGATTATCTTAAGCTTTACAGGCATGAAAGAAAAACCCTGAATGCAAGTGTGAACAGAGTTTTAGGCATCAAGGTCTAAAAATACTAGTTTAGACAACACTTGTCCACCATTCCAAAGATTATATAGGTGCATGATCATTTTATTTAACAGGTAAACAATAATATCGAAAAAATTACTAAACAATGACTTAGGTCCATGAGCGCAAGTAATAAATGTCCTACATAACTTAGAGTATACTAGAAGTAATGTTGTATCTTTTATCCATTGCTCAGACATTGGGCAGGAACCACATGTGATACATCGATGCTACAAATGTTCCTTTTCAACTATTTGCTTTCTGCAGTTAAGCTCAGGTTTGATGATTAAAATATATAATTTGGGAAAAAATATACAGCCTAATATCCCAGCACTGGAGGTCAATATGGCGAATATCTCCACAGACACCATGTTCTTTCCTCTGGTGCTTAGATAAGCCGGGATCATGGCGATCCAGACACTACAGAACAGCAGCATGCTGAAGGTGATGTACTTTGCCTCATTAAAACTGTCCGGTAATGTCCTCACCATGAAAGCCAGAAGAAAGCTGACAGCGGCCAGGAGCCCCATATAACCCAACATGGAGTAGAACCAGAGATCTGAGCCCTCATTACACTGAATGATGATCTTCCCAGGATAAGAGTAATGGTCAAACTCTACATACGGAGGAGACACCGACAACCACACAATACATATTAGAACTTGTACAGAAGAACATATACCCACAATATAATAGGATAATCTGACTGCTACTAACTTCTTCAAGGAACTGCCTGGTTTAGTGACTTTGAAAGCAATGTAGACCATGATAGTCTTGGCCAAAACACAAGAGACAACAATAGAGAAGAAAAATCCAAAGAATGTTTGTCTTAGTTTACAGGTTATATTCACTGGACAACCGATGAAGAAGAAGACACAGAGGAGGCTGAGGAAGATGGAGACCAGGAGGATGAAGCTGACTGTCCGGTTATTGGCCTTCACAAGAGGAGTGTCCCAATATACGATGAACTGTCTTATGATAAAGCAGGTTATGGCACAACAGAGGACCACAGTTACGGAGAAGAAAGAAGCTATAGCATCTTCTACATAGGAGAGGAATTCATACACTCGAGGAAGACATCATGTTTTCCCTGGATCTGGCCATTGATCTTCAGGACATTTGTGGCAAATTTCACTGTCTGGAAAAAATGTAACAAAATAATTATTATTAATAATAGATAAAATAATTTCCCACAACTGTACACATATATAAAACTGAACTAGATGCTCTCAAGACCTGCAATGTTCTATAACTCTCATGAAAGAAATCAATCCGAATTTCAGGAAAACTTTGATTGGCATCAATGCCAGATTTCCTCACATTTCATGGTTGCGATTCACATTTTTTCTAATATGGTTGGCTGCACATATTAGGACATTAGGAAAGGAACTCTGGGAAAACGGGATCACCCATAATGCCATGTGTTGAGTCAATCTGCAGTCAGTCGGCTCTGTGATGTCACAACCCTATTAATATGCTCCGCCAGTGTAGGCTCAGGCATTTTATATTGTACTTAGTGCAGAGAGAGAAATTAGAAGGTGCTTTGGTAAGTGTTAGAAACTAGAGATGAGCGAACAGTAAAATGTTCGATATTCGATAATCGTTTCGAGTAGCCGCTCAATATTCGACTACTCGAATCGAATATTGAACCATCTTCCGGCTCTTCATTCACTCTTCTCGGCTCTGAATTCACTCTGACAGGCATCGGGCCTGGGCAGAACGACTGCGCATGCCCGCACTAGAAGAAAATGGCCACTTACAGTCAAAGCGCCAATTTTCTTGTAGCGTGGGCATGCGTAGTCGGCTCTGCCCAGGTCCGATGCCTGGCAGAGTGAATTCAGAGCCGGAAGACGCCGCGGGGAAGCTGCACGAAGAAGACTTCTAAATGTAGGAGAAGAACCAGAACATTGATTGGCTGACTGTATAGCATTCGGCCAATGAAAGCTGGTTCTTCATCGAACTTTTCCATTCGAATAGTGAGTGGTACTCAATCGAGTACAAGTATTTTGAATCCCGTAGTATTCGATTGAATACCTACTTGATCGAATACTACTTGCTCATCTCTATTAGAAACGCAAAGTACCTTGTGCAGGAAGAGGCGTGAGCAGGCGCTAGGGTATGTGCTAGAAACTAAAAACACAACAAAACTGGAGTTATTTGTAATAAAGCAGGTATCTATTGTAAAGTAGAAAGCAGGTATCTGTTTTAAAGGAGTTATCTGTTGATTTGATCTGACAGTATGTCAGACAGGAAAAATATTGCAAACAAATACCAACACAAGGCACTATAAATGGCAGATTCACCATAAACATATGCAAACAATGTCAAAAGACAGAATCACCATAAAAAAAAACAAATTGTATTAAAGTTATAAAAATATAACATGAAAAGAATGAAATACAGTACACAATAAAGAAGGGGAGGGGGGGGGGGGGGCAAAATGCTTCCAAATAACAACATGTGGAGTAAATGTTATAAATGACCAAACATTTCTGTGGGACTGCAGGGCAAGGTGCAACAAGTCAGGAAATTCATATGGAAGGCTGTTAAATATTATATTTACAATATTCTCTGGCAGACATGGGGTTAACACTCTACTGACATCATATTTGTTATATTCTGGGGACATGGGTGCGGTTAGAGTATACCATTTTAGAAATCTCCTTAAAAAGCTGTAACATGGAAGGTAACACCCACTCTCATAAACATAAATGAGTGACAGACACACACGTCGGGGTCGTCATCGTCATCCATGAGGGTCATTCATGAGGGGAATCCATGGGGAATCTATGGCAGGTCTGTCTGCTATCCCTCTCTGTCATCCTGGACAAGATGTCGTGAATATCCCAGATGACCAGACCAGATGACAAGCATGAACCAAGCTGTAACTACAAGATATCCAGATGATTTAACTTCTCTGAAGATGTAAGCTATTGACAATTGACTGATATTTGTGTTATTTGGACATTTTCCCTGTTCCTGTGTTTTCCTTCAAGATATTAATAAACCTCTACACTGATTTATAACAAGCTGACTCCTCCTATCGTGGATAAGGCCTACAACACGTGACATAAGTCTATCCCACAATTTCAAGGCCAGGTATGGATATTTAACAGTGGACACAAGTCTCACCGGCAAATACAAGATATTTAACAAAGGCTACAAAGACTCAACCTGAATTCTAGAGCGGTGTATACAACAGTGCGACAAGTCAGTCAAACAATGTAATAGATGTGTACATAAGCACCAAAAGACCCTATTAAAATTTGTCAGGGGGTAGCTTCCCCCTGACGAAGCTGTAATGGTGAAACGTGTGTCGGGGCGCATCTCCATATGGTAGGTACATATAATATGCACTTTTATGGTGTACCGGGGCCACACTCAGTGGTTAGCACTGCAGATTGCAGCACTGGAGTTCTGGTGTTCAAATCCCACCAAGGGCAAAAAAAAAAAAAAAACATCTGCAAGGAGTTTGTATGTTCTCCCTGTGTTTGCAAGGATTTCCATCCCATATTCCAAAGACATACTGATAGGGGGAAAAAAGTACACTGTGAGCTCTATGTGGGGCGCACAATCTACATTAAAATATATATATATATATATATATATATATATATATATATATATATATATATACATATACATATATATGGTGTACCCTCTCCTGCCCTCAACCTGCCTCTGTCCTTTGCTGTTCCCTCAGCCAGAGAAGAACTCTATGCTGTGGGTTCAAAGCCACAATACAGTGAAGACTGGCTACTAGAGGACAGCCAGCAGCTACTGCCCAGCCAATATCTCGAGGAGACGTCCACCACTTCCTCCGGTAGGTGGGCAAGTAGTGATGAGGAAAGTAACGCGAGACCTGGAGTTTTGAGCGGTCAGGCTCCTAGCTCAGAGACTGTTGAGATGATGGATGATTATGTAGCCAATTGGGAGTCAGGTAATGAAGGATCTTTACCATCATCGGGAAAAGAGGGTGGCAGCTTGCGCATGAGACAGTAACAGAACAGCTTCCCCCAACATAGACTGATATGCAATGCTTCTACTTGTTGGAATTCCACACTCCATATGGTGGACCGACTGTCCGAACAGAGAAAGACCATAAAAAATTTGTTGATGATCCAAGTGGACAGAAGTCTCTATAGAGGAAGATACTATAGTACTCCCTTGTGTAACTTCAGTGTTAGCCATTGGAAGCTCATACTTGACACCTGCTGTTTGCTCGTGCCCTTTGAGGAGGCCAATTTATTTGTCAGTCACCAGGACTATGGGATGAACTATGTCATTACACTGATTCATATCCTGGAAAAGATTCTGGTAAATCCTGGTCACTCAACTTGCACTGCCATAGCAGTTGTGGG
This sequence comes from Leptodactylus fuscus, assembly GCF_031893055.1. NCBI lineage: Eukaryota > Metazoa > Chordata > Amphibia > Anura > Leptodactylidae > Leptodactylus > Leptodactylus fuscus. The sequence goes on from NC_134265.1 coordinate 356,200,610, forward strand.
GGGAGGAGAAATCAAGAGCCGTTACCTCAGCTACATCAGCAGCAGCCTGAGCCTAGAGTTGCTGATGAGCAGCTTTCTTCACCTTCATAGTACACAGCTCTGCTACATCTCAGATGTAGCAAAGTTGAGTATTCTGTAAAACAGGGACGAAGCAGAAGAGTGGCAGGCTGTGGTAAATCCATAGGAATAAATGGATGCAGCCGGCACATAGGGGGTTACGCGGCCGGAATCCAGAAAAGTCTCCGTGCCGGCTGCTTCCATTCATTCCTATGGGTGCGTGCTCGCTCATCTGATATTATAGCTTTTCCCACAATGATTGGCCAGTAGCCAAGAATTTTGGGAAATAACCTCCGATCTCGATCCCGCCAGAAAAAATTGGGATTGGAATTCCGATCGTGATCGTGAAATTTACTCGATCCCGATGGCTCAACCTTAACTGCATAAAATTGATCAAAATCATCAGAGTCTCGCTTTTAGACTTTTGCACAGTAATCCATTCCAATATCTTCTCCAGTTGTTGCAGATTTTCTACATAGATTTCCATGCATATACAGCCTTGTGCAAATGTTTAAAAAATGTTGCAAAGTGGGAATACTTCCAGGAATAGAAGGGTTAATAATTGTTTTTTGTTTTTTTTTTTTTTTGGGGGGGGGGGTTGTGTCAATGAACAAAATACATAATATATGAAGAAAAAGGAAACGTAAATCCCATCACTTGGGTAGAGGAGTCTTGGAGGTGATGATATGGCCATACAGATATGGCCCTGATCTCACCATCATCCAGTCTGTCTGGGGTTACATGATGAGACAGAAGGATTGTAGCAAGCCTAAATCTACAGAAGATCTGTGTTTACTTCTCCAAGACGGTGGTGGGAACAATCTCCTTGCTGAGTCCTGCCAAAAACTGTCTGCAAGTACCGAGAAGAAGTGATGGAAGGCAAAGGGCAAAGTTCACACCAAATATTAACAGGATGCCCAGCACTATACATGTGGTTTTGATACAGTTTTTCTGCAGGTAAATTCTGATAATATTCATGTACCCGAAATCTCCACCATTGTCTGAAGCAAATTTTATATTTCACTTTTGATTTACAGCTACATCATCTACAAGAAGTTTTGAGATAAAATGTTGGAAAATCGACAGAAAAAAAATCTTTTCCATCTACTGAATTTGTGAATTTGTGATCATTGAAATGAAAGCACTTTTCTACCTGTTGTATTGGACATCTCTCCCTCAGAACACGGGACACAGTCATAGCAGCAGATGTGATATCCTCCATTAGGAGCCTTTCTGGAACCAGGAGGACATTTGTCATTGCAACGAGATTGTGGCTTCTAAGATCGAAATATATATATGAGCAACAGTGTACTATCTACAGTTCAGAGATATATACAAAATGCAGCAGAATATTCATAGCATTACCGTGCACTGATGATCTAATGACACAGATAGTAGTCAAGAAGATAGTATAGATAACATGTAATATGGTGAGAAAGATTGCAGAAAATCTCATCAATATAGAGATACCATAATTGAAATCTGTCAGCAGTATATTGAAAAATGAAACGGTCTTACCAATATCTGATGGCAGAAGAAACCATGGTATTGAGGTTTCAACATAAGAAGAGAAAAGTCCCTAATATGAACCCTAAATTGCTCACCCTCGACCCCCAAAGTTGCTCCCACCCTTACAAGGGCAGTACCAAACTGTCCCTGTAAAGTCCCTATTTTTCCCAAGCTCACGCATTTCCTGATACAGTGATGTGCCAGTCATCAGGGGACTTTACTGAACTAGCAGGTCAAAAAGACAAAACAAGAAATCAATGAATCTGCCTACAGTGGTAGGACAAGACAGACTAAGCCCACATAGTAAGATAGATCTCTAACATGACTCCCATGTAATGACAATGGTAGGAAACTAACTTAAGAAGTGTCAAACACTCCACCCCTTGTCCAAACAAATAAGCCCCACCACTAGCGTTCAGGCGAATTTGGCACCATTTCTGTGCTATAAAATGACGTCACAGGCAGGACCACATCATAACAAATCACCAGGATACAGCCAAGTAACACTACACAAGATCGTAGTTCAATTCCTGCGCATGCCCACTACTCAAACAGACCAAGTGATACAACCGAGCCTAATCACTGAGTGGTGATGGACAGAGAGGATAGACAGAGTGGCCACGCCTCCCACGCCTCATCATCACCGGAGTATAGACATCAAATAAAACAACAACAATGTAATTGTTCATTAAGCCACATTGGGGCCTCAGTTTTGAATATGAATATCCACTTATCTTCACATTGCAAAGTCATTTGGTACCAATCTCCACCTCTAGGATTCAGTTTCACGACATCTATCCCCATAAAACGTAGGCCGTTGAAATTACCTCCGTGGCAAGAATTTACATGCCTCGCTACTGGGGTGTCACGATCATTATGTACGTCACCAAGGTGTTCTCCAATCCTTTTTATTAGTTCCCTTTTGGTTTTCCCTACATATTCTAACTGACATTGACAGGTAATTTTATATACAACTTCCTTAGATCGACACAAAATGAAATGTTTACTCTCAAAAAAAATTTAAGATTTTCTTTAAAAAAAAAAACTGTTTTCCTCTCAATAAGAATGGACATGAAGAACACCAACTGCATTTATAGCATCCCCTCGGTGGCCTTTTTGACATTAAAGTGGCTATGAACTAGCTGATCCTTTAAGGGTCTCCATTTCCGAAAGGTAATTTGTGGTCTGTCACACACAAGTGCCTTAATTTTAGGGTCAAAAATATCCCAATGGCGTTGCAAAATTTTATGCACCTGTGGTGCTCCATTATCAAAGGTTCCAATTACATGAACAATACTATCCAAGCCAGTTTGTTTTTCTTTGGCTCTGAACACCTGAGTGCAATCGCAAGCCAGGGAGGGATCATACGCATCTCTTAGAATGCAATCAGGATAGCCACGTGTTAAAAAAAAAATGAGATCTCAAATCTGCCGTCTGGTCCACAAAGTCCTGTCCCCCAGAGCAATTCCTTCTCCGCCTCAAGTATTGACTCCGGGGAATACCCTTCCTTGGGGAATACGGATGGTAACTATTCCACTGAAGGAAGGAATTAGTGGCAATCACCTAAACCTTAGTATTACGTGTGCCAACATTACCATTGATGATCAATAAATCTAAGAATGGGAGACAAGAACCCCCTATCTTAAACATGAATGATAGGCCAATTTTATTCACGTTCAAGTGTTCAACAAAATGTGAGAAAGATTCAGGCGTGCCTCTCCATAGAACAAAAATATCATCTATATACCGTGCCCCCCCCCCCCCAGTTCAATCCCAATGACAAATTCCTTGTTCTCCTCTGTAAACACCATCATCTTCTCCCACCAGCCCAGGAACAAGTTTGTATATGTAGGAGCCCATGGATTGCGTATGGCAGTGCCCCTGAGCTGGTCGAAGTGTTTACCATTAAAGACCAAGAAATTGGGAGTCAGGGAGAGGAAAGTATGAATGAATTGACTGTGGGCACGGTATTGATTATCTCGGGAGCACAGATAGAGGTCTACCGCCTTCGGGCTCCACTGATGTGGTATAGATGAATATAGATGAATATAAGGCCTCCACATCAATGGAGCACAACATTACCCCATCATCTAAAACTATTCCTTCCAGCTTACGTAGTAAGTCTGAAGTATCCTGAATAAATGATGGAAATCCTATTCAGATAGACTCCAACATTCTGGCATAAACTGTCCACTCCAGAGATTATAGGATGCCCTTTAAGGGGGACAGGCCTTTGTGGACCTTAGGCAAGCAATAAAAGGTGGCCTCAACAGGGGTCAACGGCATCACAAACGCAAACTCCAAACTCTTTTACTCTTTGAGTTTGGAGGATTTTGCTTGCAATAATAAAGAACGTAAGATACTACTAAATTCCACTGTTAGATTGCTGCAAAGAATAGCATCATTTTCCTTCTGGCGGAGAAGAGACTCCTAAGGACAAATAGGGTCTTGACAGGGACAGTTTGGTACTTGTAAGGGCGGGAGCAACATTGGGTCCTATGGTCCTACTCTTTACCATATCCTTACCAACAGAGCAGAACACCCCTAAAATAGTCTTCAGACCAGAGAAATAACTAACGTTTGGAGAGAAAAACTTGCATACTTCCAGGAAAGTGGGATTGCAGTAATCTCACCCCTTATCTCTGTGAGATAACAGTCAGTGAGAGAGACCTCTGTCTTATTCATCATTAGCAAAATGCAATTAGTAGATCTGACACCAGGAGCTAAGAGCAGGAGATAACAGCTATGAGAGCAAGCATGATGCTGAGAACTCAGCCCCCCTCCCCTCCAGAGAGCAGATAGTCAAGTCACCCATCCTGAGATGCTAGTTAAGGACAAAGTCTAGGCAAGGGACCAAGAAAATGTTATGTTAACAATGGGAGGAATAATTGCACATAGCAGGTAAACAAAGCTGCATGTCTAAAGCAATGTATTTTGAAAAAGCTTCAAATTTCATAAACTAGCAGTATAAATAGAATTCTTGAGATGAGAATACCCCTTTAAGATGTATTAATTTGGCATACATGTCTGTCTCAAACTAGGCCAAATAATAGGTAGTATAACTGATAATGCACCAGATATCTTTCACTGGCTATTCCAGACAGTCCCTTTTATTAAATTGCGCCCCCTGTTGACTCTTTGTGCTCTGCCTGTCCATCTAATGTTTTTCCCTAATTTGCACTTCTACTACCACTACTGCTGGAGTCACATTAAGACCCCATCAATGCTGTATTCTAAAAATGATCAAACTACGCTCAATATTTTTGCAAGAACCCTCCTGGTGGCAATGATTACGAGTGTAAAATCGCAACGACTGCACTCCTGGAGCCAATGAAATCTCCGGCTCGCTCAGGTATTGGAGATGTACACAACAACCATTAAATCGAATAGTGTTAGGGATGGCGGGAAGATTCCCAGATAGAGGGTCGAGTTTAACCAGTGTCTAACTGATCAGAAGACATCAAAACCTGCAGGTATTCAGCAGAAGGTGCGGAATTACTGAGAGTTCCACCGAACAGGACCGGGAATCTTTTTGTAACAATCTACACCCCGAAACGAGTTATTGTGAATAAAGCTGTTTTGTTCTTCACTTAACGTCTCACCCAGTGTTTCTGAGAGGAGCGCGAGTCCCAGTCCTGTTCTCTGGAGCTCTCAGTAGTTCCGTATGTTCTCCTGGTGGCCATGTTACTCCATTCACTTACTGTACATTAGTGAAGGAGTTGCAGAACAACATGGCAATCTTTGGTTGCATGGCTGGCGCTTCCCACAAAAGATTAGGTGTACCCCTAGCTTTAGTCATGACTCCAAACCAAGTTTGTAGCAGTATATATAGCATGTCATGAGGTGATATACTGTATAGTTCCCTCAAACAATGCTTCAACATGGAACAAGGATTTGTAGAGCAAAAACATAAAGCACTGTCCACCAGTCCGGGAGTCGTTCTGTGCCGTGAAGAGTATTACAGTGTGTTGTACACATAACAAAGATTGGAAACCAGAAATCACAAAACTTACAACATTGTTTTTCCATGTTAATTCATTATCCTGAATTCGCAACCACCAATCCTCTGCAATGGAATCCATCGGCATGAAGTAACTATGTAAATGTGTTTCAAAGCTCACATTTATCTCATCATAAAAGATCCAGTTGAATAACACCAGGAGTGGTGAGGAAGAGGATTTTCCGTCCTTAAATAATACGTGTGCTCCAATATAATCCGTATATTTAATTCGCGTCATAAAGTACTTTAGCTTTAAAAATATATATAAAATATTACTTATCATAAGATAGAGTACTAGTAAGCAAAAAGTGCAAGACCCCCACAAAAAATATATATATATATATATTAATAATTCCAGACTTAAGCTTTGTCTGTAATTTTTGCCAGGCACAGTCACTTTTCTCTCTTCTCCCCCTTTCACAAGAGCACTGATCCATTGAGGGATGTTTCACATTATTGTATTAGGCTTGGGAATTACGGTCAGTACACATAGATTCCTAGGAGTATTCTACATTATGTATTATAGATAGGTTCTTAGAAGTCCTGACAGTGTTCTACACTATGTTTTATAGATAGGGTCCAAGAAGTCTTAAGAGGATTCTACACTATATTATATAGATAGATTCCTAGGAGCCCTAAGAGTATTCTACACTATGTATTATAGATAGGTTCCTAGGAGCTCTGGCAGTGTCATACACTATGTTTTATAGATAGGTTCCTAGGAGCCCTGACAGTGTCATACACTATGTATTATACATATATATAGTTCTAGGAGCCCTGAAAAGTGTCATACACTGTGTATTATAGATATATAGTCCTAGGAGTCCTAACAGTGTCATACACCATGTATTATAGATATATAGTCCTAGGAGCCCTGACAGTGTCATACACTATGTATTATAGATATATAGTCCTAGGAGTCCTGACAGTGTCATACACCATGTATTATAGATATATAGTCCTAGGAGCACTGACAGTGTCATACCTTATGTATTATAGATATATAGTCCTAGGAGCCCTGACTGTGTCATATACTATGTATTATAGATATATAGTCCTAGGAGTCCTGACAGTGTCATACACTATGTATTATAGATATATAGTCCTAGGAGCCCTGACTGTGTCATATACTATGTTTTATAGGTGGAGTCTGAGGAGCCCTGACAGTGTCATACACTACGTATTATAGATATATAGTCCTAGGAGCCCTGACAGTGTCATACACTACGTATTATAGATATATAGTCCTAGGAGCCCTGACAGTGTCATACACTATGTATTATAGATATATAGTCCTAGGAGCCCTGACAGTGTCATACACTATGTATTATAGATATATAGTTCTAGGAGCCCTGACAGTGTCATACACTATGTATTATAGATATATAGTTCTAGGAGCCCTGACAGTGTCATACACTATGTATTATAGATATATAGTCCTAGGAGCCCTGACAGTGTCATACACTACGTATTATAGATATATAGTCCTAGGAGCCCTGACAGTGTCATACACTACGTATTATAGATATATAGTCCTAGGAGCCCTGACAGTGTCATGCACTATGTATTATAGATATATAGTTCTAGGAGCCCTGACAGTGTCATACACTATGTATTATAGATATATAGTTCTAGGAGCCCTGACAGTGTCATACACTATGTATTATAGATATATAGTCCTAGGAGCCCTGACAGTGTCATACACTACGTATTATAGATATATAGTCCTAGGAGCCCTGACAGTGTCATGCACTACGTATTATAGATATATAGTCCTAGGAGCCCTGACAGTGTCATGCACTATGTATTATAGATATATAGTTCTAGGAGCCCTGACAGTGTCATACACTATGTATTATAGATATATAGTTCTAGGGGCCCTGACAGTGTCATACACTATGTATTATAGATATATAGTCCTAGGAGCCCTGACAGTGTCATACACTATGTATTATAGATATATAGTCCTAGGAGCCCTGACTGTGTCATATACTATGTATTATAGATATATAGTCCTAGGAGTCCTGACAGTGTCATATACTATGTATTATAGATATATAGTCCTAGGAGCCCTGACTGTGTCATATACTATGTTTTATAGGTGGAGTCTGAGGAGCCCTGACAGTGTCATACACTACGTATTATAGATATATAGTCCTAGGAGCCCTGACAGTGTCATACACTATGTATTATAGATATATAGTCCTAGGAGCCCTGACAGTGTCATACACTATGTATTATAGATATATGGTCCTAGGAGCCCTGACAGTGTCATACACTATATATTATAGATATATAGTTCTAGGAGCCCTGACAGTGTCATACACTATGTATTATAGATATATAGTCCTAGGAGCCCTGACAGTGTCATACACTATGTATTATAGATATATAGCCCTAGGAGCCCTGACAGTGTCATACACCATGTATTATAGATATATAGTCCTAGGAGCACTGACAGTGTCATACCTTATGTATTATAGATATATAGTCCTAGGAGCCCTGACAGTGTCATACACTATGTATTATAGATATATAGTTCTAGGAGCCCTGACAGTGTCATACACTATGTATTATACATATATATAGTTCTAGGAGCCCTGAAAAGTGTCATACACTGTGTATTATAGATATATAGTCCTAGGAGCCCTGACAGTGTCATACACTATGTATTATAGATATATAGTCCTAGGAGTCCTGACAGTGTCATACACCATGTATTATAGATATATAGTCCTAGGAGCACTGACAGTGTCATACCTTATGTATTATAGATATATAGTCCTAGGAGCCCTGACTGTGTCATATACTATGTATTATAGATATATAGTCCTAGGAGCCCTGACTGTGTCATATACTATGTATTATAGATATATAGTCCTAGGAGCCCTGACTGTGTCATATACTATGTATTATAGATATATAGTCCTAGGAGTCCTGATAGTGTCATACACTATGTATTATAGATATATAGTCCTAGGAGCCCTGACTGTGTCATATACTATGTATTATAGATATATAGTCCTAGGAGCCCTGACTGTGTCATACACTATGTATTATAGATATATAGTCCTAGGAGCCCTGACAGTGTCGTACACTATGTATTATAGATATATGGTCCTAGGAGCCCTGACAGTGTCATACACTATGTATTATAGATATATAGTTCTAGGAGCCCTGACAGTGTCATACACTATGTATTATAGATATATAGTCCTAGGAGCCCTGACAGTGTCATACACTATGTATTATAGATATATAGTCCTAGGAGCCCTGACAGTGTCATACACTATGTATTATAGATATATAGTTCTAGGAGCCCTGACAGTGTCATACACTATGTATTATAGATATATAGTTCTAGGAGCCCTGACAGTGTCATACACTATGTATTATAGATATATAGTCCTAGGAGCCCTGACAGTGTCATACACCATGTATTATAGATATATAGTCCTAGGTGCACTGACAGTGTCATACCTTATGTATTATAGATATATAGTCCTAGGAGCCCTGACAGTGTCATACACTATGCATTATAGATATATAGTTCTAGGAGCCCTGACAGTGTCATACACTATGTATTATACATATATATAGTTCTAGGAGCCCTGAAAAGTGTCATACACTATGTATTAGAGATATATAGTCCTAGGAGCCCTGACAGTGTCATACACTATGTATTATAGATATATAGTCCTAGGAGTCCTGACAGTGTCATACACCATGTATTATAGATATATAGTCCTAGGAGCACTGACAGTGTCATACCTTATGTATTATAGATATATAGTCCTAGGAGCCCTGACTGTGTCATATACTATGTATTATAGATATATAGTCCTAGGAGCCCTGACTGTGTCATATACTATGTATTATAGATATATAGTCCTAGGAGTCCTGACAGTGTCATACACTATGTATTATAGATATATAGTCCTAGGAGCCCTGACTGTGTCATATACTATGTATTATAGATATATAGTCCTAGGAGCCCTGACTGTGTCATATACTATGTATTATAGATATATAGTCCTAGGAGCCCTGACTGTGTCATATACTATGTTTTATAGGTGGAGTCTGAGGAGCCCTGACAGTGTCATACACTACGTATTATAGATATATAGTCCTAGGAGCCCTGACAGTGTCATACACTATGTATTATAGATATATAGTCCTAGGAGCCCTGACTGTGTCATACACTATGTATTATAGATATATGGCCCTAGGAGCCCTGACAGTGTCATACACTATGTATTATAGATATATAGTTCTAGGAGCACTGACAGTGTCATACCTTATGTATTATAGATATATAGTCCTAGGAGCCCTGACTGTGTCATATACTATGTATTATAGATATATAGTCCTAGGAGCCCTGACTGTGTCATATACTATGTATTATAGATATATAGTCCTAGGAGCCCTGACTGTGTCATATACTATGTATTATAGATATATAGTCCTAGGAGTCCTGACAGTGTCATACACTATGTATTATAGATATATAGTCCTAGGAGTCCTGACAGTGTCATACACTATGTATTATAGATATATAGTCCTAGGAGCCCTGACAGTGTCGTACACTATGTATTATAGATATATGGTCCTAGGAGCCCTGACAGTGTCATACACTATGTATTATAGATATATAGTTCTAGGAGCCCTGACAGTGTCATACACTATGTATTATAGATATATAGTCCTAGGAGCCCTGACAGTGTCATACACTATGTATTATAGATATATAGTCCTAGGAGCCCTGACAGTGTCATACACTATGTATTATAGATATATAGTTCTAGGAGCCCTGACAGTGTCATACACTATGTATTATAGATATATAGTTCTAGGAGCCCTGACAGTGTCATACACTATGTATTATAGATATATAGTCCTAGGAGCCCTGACTGTGTCATATACTATGTATTATAGATATATAGTCCTAGGAGCCCTGACTGTGTCATACACTATGTATTATAGATATATAGTCCTAGGAGCCCTGACAGTGTCGTACACTATGTATTATAGATATATGGTCCTAGGAGCCCTGACAGTGTCATACACTATGTATTATAGATATATAGTTCTAGGAGCCCTGACAGTGTCATACACTATGTATTATAGATATATAGTCCTAGGAGCCCTGACAGTGTCATACACTATGTATTATAGATATATAGTCCTAGGAGCCCTGACAGTGTCATACACTATGTATTATAGATATATAGTTCTAGGAGCCCTGACAGTGTCATACACTATGTATTATAGATATATAGTTCTAGGAGCCCTGACAGTGTCATACACTATGTATTATAGATATATAGTCCTAGGAGCCCTGACAGTGTCATACACCATGTATTATAGATATATAGTCCTAGGTGCACTGACAGTGTCATACCTTATGTATTATAGATATATAGTCCTAGGAGCCCTGACAGTGTCATACACTATGCATTATAGATATATAGTTCTAGGAGCCCTGACAGTGTCATACACTATGTATTATACATATATATAGTTCTAGGAGCCCTGAAAAGTGTCATACACTATGTATTAGAGATATATAGTCCTAGGAGCCCTGACAGTGTCATACACTATGTATTATAGATATATAGTCCTAGGAGTCCTGACAGTGTCATACACCATGTATTATAGATATATAGTCCTAGGAGCACTGACAGTGTCATACCTTATGTATTATAGATATATAGTCCTAGGAGCCCTGACTGTGTCATATACTATGTATTATAGATATATAGTCCTAGGAGCCCTGACTGTGTCATATACTATGTATTATAGATATATAGTCCTAGGAGTCCTGACAGTGTCATACACTATGTATTATAGATATATAGTCCTAGGAGCCCTGACTGTGTCATATACTATGTATTATAGATATATAGTCCTAGGAGCCCTGACTGTGTCATATACTATGTATTATAGATATATAGTCCTAGGAGCCCTGACTGTGTCATATACTATGTTTTATAGGTGGAGTCTGAGGAGCCCTGACAGTGTCATACACTACGTATTATAGATATATAGTCCTAGGAGCCCTGACAGTGTCATACACTATGTATTATAGATATATAGTCCTAGGAGCCCTGACTGTGTCATACACTATGTATTATAGATATATGGCCCTAGGAGCCCTGACAGTGTCATACACTATGTATTATAGATATATAGTTCTAGGAGCCCTGACAGTGTCATACACTATGTATTATAGATATATAGTCCTAGGAGCCCTGACAGTGTCATACACTATGTATTATAGATATGTAGTCCCTGGAGCCCTGACAGTGTCATACACTATGTAATATATATATATATATATATATATATATATATATATATATATATATATATATATATATAGTCCCTGGAGCCCTGACAGTGTCATACACTATGTATTATAGATATAATCCTAGCAGCCCTGACTGTCATACAGTATGTATTATAGATATAATCCTAGCAGCCATGACAGTGTCATACAGTATGAATTTATCCAATTTAAGATGCGATACAAAACAAATGTTTCTGGACTGTTGGGTCCTTCTCACACATATTGTTTCATCCCTTCAGCCACAAGAAAATGTTGTCTCTAGGGTCCCAGCCTGCTCACCACCTGTCCAGACAAACTTTGACCTCCGTCTTTGAGGACAGATGATGGAATGGTTTTCTGTTTTAGCATGTTTGCACAAGTATTATGCTTTCCCTTTGTTCCGTGCCTCACCCCTATTTTTCTACCTTTTCTTTCTATCATCTAGGTCATCACTGGTTAACCAATTAAGCCTGACCTTATTGAGTTTGTATTAAAGATTTTATATTCCAATGTTTTTCTAAGATGTTTCCTCAGTAACTGAGATTTTCTTGTATAAGGGTGCATTCACACTGAGTAAACGCTAGCTTATTCTGAACGTAAAACACGTTCAGAATAAGCGGCGTCTAAAGCAGCTCCATTCATTTCTATGGGAGCGGGGATACGAGCGCTCCCCATAGAAATGAATGGGCTGCTTCTTTCACTCCGTGCAGTCCCATTGTAGTGAATGGGGAGTGCCGGCGTGTACGCTCCGGCATGAGCATAGCTTGCCGTATATGCCGGCACTCCCCATTCACTTCAATGGGACTGCACGGAGTGAAAGAAGCAGCCCATTCATTTCTATGGGGAGCGCTCGTATCCCCGCTCCCATAGAAATGAAAGGAGCTGCTTTAGACGCCGCTTATTCTGAACGTGTTTTATGTTCAGAATAAGCTAGCGTTTACTCAGTGTGAATTCACCCTAAAAATGGAACAATAAAATTTTGCTAGTTTTTTTTTTTTTCCTTTTCCCTGCACCAAAGAAACCCAACAAAGCTCTGTACACTTATCTATAGTACTGCTGCTATTGAGTTTTAGTTATCTAAAAGAAGGTACATCAAATATGACCTGTACTTTTTATGCAACACTTGACCTGTGACTCAAAAATTATTTGATGTTCCACCATATACATTGGTGGCCAGAAAAAAAAAAAGAACCACCAGTGGATTTTGTCAAAGGTATGTGATTAGGGTTGAGCCAATCCTGACTTTTCAGGATCGATTTTAAAATCCGATTTCCGATCATTTTTCATTCGAACCCGATCTCGATCCCAGTTCCGATCCCAATGCAAGTAAAGGGGATTTTTTTTATTAATCGGAGATAGGATTTTAAAAGCAATCGTATTCAGTATACAGCATGGAATCTAACAATTGAACGCTTTAATTGTTAGAATCCACACTGTGTAGTGAATCACTAAGTAGCCAGAGGATTTTTTTTTTTAATCCTCTGGTTACTTAGTCTCCCCTGGTGTCCACTTACCTGCAGAGATGGCTGCTCCGGTGCCCAGTGTTCTTCTTCGCCTCCCTGCCGCTCCACGCTGCTCTTCTCACCTCACTGCCCCACCTCCCAGATTAGGAGAGTGTGGGCGGGTTTGGAGAGTGTGGGCGGGTACTGGGAGGGGAGACATCACGACCTCCCCGCCCTGTACCCGCCCACACGCTCCTAAGCCACCAGCCCTGCCTTCCTAGCTCTTTAAACACTAGGGAGGAGGGGCAGAGAGGTGAGAAGAGCAGCGTGAGCATCTCTGGAGGTAAGTAGCTACTAGAGATGTTAGTTTAGTCTCCTATTAGAATGAATGGAGGCAGCTGGCGCACAGAGGGTTAAGGTTGTGTGTCGGCTGCTTCCATTCATTCCTAGGGTGCCTTCACACTGAATATACACTATATACTCAGTGTGAAGGCTAAGCAAAGCATTGTGGGAAATAGTACCGATCTCGATCCCACCTAAAAAGATCGTATTCGGGATTCTGATCGTGATTAGAGATGAGCGAACACTAAAATGTTCGAGGTTCGAAATTCGATTCGAACAGCCGCTCAATGTTTGTGTGTTCGAACGGGTTTCAAACCCCATTATAGTCTATGGGGAACAGATACTCGTTAAGGGGGAAACCCAAATCCGTGTCTGGAGGGTCACCAAGTCCACTATGACACCCCAGGAAATGATGCCAACACCTCTGGAATGACACTGGGACAGCAGGGGAAGCATGTCTGGGGGCATCTAACACACCAAAGACCCTCTATTACCCCAACATCACAGCCTAACAACTACACACTTTACACACTCAATACCACCTCTCTGACAGTAGGAAAACACCTTGAAACATGTGTATTTGGCACTTGCAGTGAGGAGAGCTTGTCACCAGCAGTGAATTTGGCCCTTGTAGTAAGTTGAGGTTGGCAACAACATTTGTTTTGAAAATCAGGGTGGATTGAGCCTCTAACCAGCAGAGTTTGGGCAAATTCATGGTGGAGGGAGCCTCTAACCAGCAGAGTTTGGGCAAATTCATGGTGGAGGGAGCCTCTAAAAACCCCAGTTTGGACCAATTCATGGTGGAGGGAGCCTCTAAAAACCCCAGTTTGGACCAATTCATGGTGGAGGGAGCCTCTAAAAACCCCAGTTTGGACCAATTCATGGTGAAGGGAGCCTCTAAAAACCCCAGTTTGGACCAATTCATGGTGGAGGGAGCCTCTAAACAGCGCAGTTTGGACCAATTCATGGTGGAGGGAGCCTCTAAAAACCCCAGTTTGGACCAATTCATGGTGGAGGGAGCCTCTAAACAGCCCAGTTTGGACCAATTCATGGTGGAGGGAGCCTCTAAACAGCCCAGTTTGGGCAAATTCATGGTGGAGGGAGCCTCTAAAAACCCCCAGTTTGGACCAATTCATGGTGGAGGGAGCCTCTAAAAACCCCAGTTTGGACCAATTCATGGTGGAGGGAGCCTCTAAACAGCTCAGTTTGGGCAAATTCATGGTGGAGGGAGCCTCTAAACAGCCCAGTTTGGACCAATTCATGGTGGAGGAAGCCTCTAAAAACCCCAGTTTGGACCAATTCATGGTGGAGGGAGCCTCTAAAAACCCCAGTTTGGACCAATTCATGATGGAGGGAGCCTCTAAACAGCCCAGTTTGGGCAAATTCATGGTGGAGGGAGCCTCTAAACAGCCCAGTTTGGACCAATTCATGGTGGAGGGAGCCTCTAAAAACCCCAGTTTGGACCAATTCATGGTGGAGGGAGCCTCTAAAAACCCCAGTTTGGACCAATTCATGGTGGAAGGAGCCTCTAAAAACCCCAGTTTGGACCAATTCATGGTGGAGGGAGCCTCTAAAAACCCCAGTTTGGACCAATTCATGGTGGAGGGAGCCTCTAAAAACCCCAGTTTGGACCAATTCATGATGGAGGGAGCCTCTAAACAGCCCAGTTTGGGCAAATTCATGGTGGAGGGAGCCTCTAAACAGCCCAGTTTGGACCAATTCATGGTGGAGGGAGCCTCTAAAAACCCCAGTTTGGACCAATTCATGGTGGAGGGAGCCTCTAAAAACCCCAGTTTGGACCAATTCATGGTGGAGGGAGCCTCTAAACAGCCCAGTTTGGGCAAATTCATGGTGGAGGGAGCCTCTAAAAACCCCCAGTTTGGACCAATTCATGGTGGAGGGAACCTCTAAAAACCCCAGTTTGGACCAATTCATGGTGGAGGGAGCCTCTAAACAGCCCAGTTTGGACCAAATCATGGTCGAGGGAGCCTCTAAAAACCCCAGTTTGGACCAATTCATGGTGGAGGGAGCCTCTAAAAACCCCAGTTTGGACCAATTCATGGTGGAGGGAACCTCTAAACAGCCCAGTTTGGGCAAATTCATGGTGGAGGGAGCCTCTAAAAACCCCCAGTTTGGACCAATTCATGGTGGAGGGAGCCTCTAAAAACCCCAGTTTGGACCAATTCATGGTGGAGGGAGCCTCTAAACAGCCCAGTTTGGGCAAATTCATGGTGGAGGCAGCCTCTAAACAGCCCAGTTTGGGCAAATTCATGGTGGAGGGAGCCTCTAAACAGGCCAGTTTGGGCAAATTCATGGTGGAGGGAGCCTCTAAACAGGCCAGTTTGGGCAAATTCATGGTGGAGGGAGCCTCTAAAAACCCCCAGTTTGGACCAATTCATGGTGGAGGGAGCCTCTAAAAACCCCAGTTTGGACCAATTCATGGTGGAGGGAGCCTCTAAAAACCCCAGTTTGGACCAATTCATGGTGGAGGGAGCCTCTAAAAACCCCAGTTTGGACCAATTCATGGTGGAGGGAGCCTCTAAAAACCCCAGTTTGGACCAATTCATGGTGGAGGGAGCCTCTAAAAACCCCAGTTTGGACCAATTCATGATGGAGGGAGCCTCTAAACAGCCCAGTTTGGGCAAATTCATGGTGGAGGGAGCCTCTAAACAGCCCAGTTTGGACCAATTCATGGTGGAGGGAGCCTCTAAAAACCCCAGTTTGGACCAATTCATGGTGGAGGGAGCCTCTAAAAACCCCAGTTTGGACCAATTCATGGTGGAGGGAGCCTCTAAACAGCCCAGTTTGGGCAAATTCATGGTGGAGGGAGCCTCTAAAAACCCCCAGTTTGGACCAATTCATGGTGGAGGGAACCTCTAAAAACCCCAGTTTGGACCAATTCATGGTGGAGGGAGCCTCTAAACAGCCCAGTTTGGACCAAATCATGGTCGAGGGAGCCTCTAAAAACCCCAGTTTGGACCAATTCATGGTGGAGGGAGCCTCTAAAAACCCCAGTTTGGACCAATTCATGGTGGAGGGAACCTCTAAACAGCCCAGTTTGGGCAAATTCATGGTGGAGGGAGCCTCTAAAAACCCCCAGTTTGGACCAATTCATGGTGGAGGGAGCCTCTAAAAACCCCAGTTTGGACCAATTCATGGTGGAGGGAGCCTCTAAACAGCCCAGTTTGGGCAAATTCATGGTGGAGGGAGCCTCTAAACAGCCCAGTTTGGGCAAATTCATGGTGGAGGGAGCCTCTAAAAACCCCAGTTTGGACCAATTCATGGTGGAGGGAGCCTCTAAAAACCCCAGTTTGGACCAATTCATGGTGGAGGGAGCCTCTAAAAACCCCAGTTTGGACCAATTCATGATGGAGGGAGCCTCTAAACAGCCCAGTTTGGACCAATTCATGGTGGAGAGAGCCTCTAAAAACCCCAGTTTGGACCAATTCATGGTGGAGGGAGCCTCTAAACAGGCCAGTTTGGGCAAATTCATGGTGGAGGGAGCCTCTAAACAGCCCAGTTTGGGCAAATTCATGGTGGAGGGAGCCTCTAACCAGCCCAGTTTGGACCAATTCATGGTGGAGGGAGCCTCTAAAAACCCCAGTTTGGACCAATTCATGGTGGAGGGAGCCTCTAAACAGCCCAGTTTGGACCAATTCATGGTGGAGGGAGCCTCTAAAAACCACAGTTTGGACCAATTCATGGTGGAGGGAGCCTCTAAACAGCCCAGTTTGGACCAATTCATGGTGGAGGGAGCCTCTAAAAACCCCATTTTGGACCAATTAATGGTGGAGGGAGCCTCTAAAAACCCCAGTTTGGACCAATTCATGATGGAGGGAGCCTCTAAACAGCCCAGTTTGGACCAATTCATGGTGGAGAGAGCCTCTAAAAACCCCAGTTTGGACCAATTCATGGTGGAGGGAGCCTCTAAAAACCCCAGTTTGGACCAATTCATGGTGGAGGGAGCCTCTAAACAGCCCAGTTTGGGCAAATTCATGGTGGAGGGAGCCTCTAACCAGCCCAGTTTGGACCAATTCATGGTGGAGGGAGCCTCTAAAAACCCCAGTTTGGACCAATTCATGGTGGAGGGAGCCTCTAAACAGCCCAGTTTGGACCAATTCATGGTGGAGGGAGCCTCTAAAAACCCCAGTTTGGACCAATTCATGGTGGAGGGAGCCTCTAAACAGCCCAGTTTGGGCAAATTCATGGTGAAGGGAGCCTCTAAACAGCCCAGTTTGGGCAAATTCATGGTGGAGGGAGCCTCTAAAAACCCCAGTTTGGACCAATTCATGGTGGAGGGAGCCTCTAAAAACCCCAGTTTGGACCAATTCATGGTGGAGGGAGCCTCTAAAACCCCAGTTTGGACCAATTCATGGTGGAGGGAGCCTCTAAAAACCCCAGTTTGGACCAATTCATGATGGAGGGAGCCTCTAAACAGCCCAGTTTGGACCAATTCATGGTGGAGGGAGCCTCTAAACAGCCCAGTTTGGGCAAATTCATGGTGGAGGGAGCCTCTAAAAACCCCAGTTTGGGCAAATTCATGGTGGAGGGAGCCTCTAAAAACCCCAGTTTGGACCAATTCATGGTGGAGGGAGCCTCTAAACAGCCCAGTTTGGACCAATTCATGGTGGAGGGAGCCTATAAAAACCCCAGTTTGGACCAATTCATGGTGGAGGGAGCCTCTAAACAGCCCAGTTTGGACCAATTCATGGTGGAGGGAGCCTCTAAAAACCCCATTTTGGACCAATTAATGGTGGAGGGAGCCTCTAAAAACCCCAGTTTGGACCAATTCATGATGGAGGGAGCCTCTAAACAGCCCAGTTTGGACCAATTCATGGTGGAGAGAGCCTCTAAAAACCCCAGTTTGGACCAATTCATGGTGGAGGGAGCCTCTAAACAGGCCAGTTTGGGCAAATTCATGGTGGAGGGAGCCTCTAAACAGGCCAGTTTGGGCAAATTCATGGTGGAGGGAGCCTCTAAAAACCCCCAGTTTGGACCAATTCATGGTGGAGGGAGCCTCTAAAAACCCCAGTTTGGACCAATTCATGGTGGAGGGAGCCTCTAAAAACCCCAGTTTGGACCAATTCATGGTGGAGGGAGCCTCTAAAAACCCCAGTTTGGACCAATTCATGGTGGAGGGAGCCTCTAAAAACCCCAGTTTGGACCAATTCATGGTGGAGGGAGCCTCTAAAAACCCCAGTTTGGACCAATTCATGATGGAGGGAGCCTCTAAACAGCCCAGTTTGGGCAAATTCATGGTGGAGGGAGCCTCTAAACAGCCCAGTTTGGACCAATTCATGGTGGAGGGAGCCTCTAAAAACCCCAGTTTGGACCAATTCATGGTGGAGGGAGCCTCTAAAAACCCCAGTTTGGACCAATTCATGGTGGAGGGAGCCTCTAAACAGCCCAGTTTGGGCAAATTCATGGTGGAGGGAGCCTCTAAAAACCCCCAGTTTGGACCAATTCATGGTGGAGGGAACCTCTAAAAACCCCAGTTTGGACCAATTCATGGTGGAGGGAGCCTCTAAACAGCCCAGTTTGGACCAAATCATGGTCGAGGGAGCCTCTAAAAACCCCAGTTTGGACCAATTCATGGTGGAGGGAGCCTCTAAAAACCCCAGTTTGGACCAATTCATGGTGGAGGGAACCTCTAAACAGCCCAGTTTGGGCAAATTCATGGTGGAGGGAGCCTCTAAAAACCCCCAGTTTGGACCAATTCATGGTGGAGGGAGCCTCTAAAAACCCCAGTTTGGACCAATTCATGGTGGAGGGAGCCTCTAAACAGCCCAGTTTGGGCAAATTCATGGTGGAGGGAGCCTCTAAACAGCCCAGTTTGGGCAAATTCATGGTGGAGGGAGCCTCTAAAAACCCCAGTTTGGACCAATTCATGGTGGAGGGAGCCTCTAAAAACCCCAGTTTGGACCAATTCATGGTGGAGGGAGCCTCTAAAAACCCCAGTTTGGACCAATTCATGATGGAGGGAGCCTCTAAACAGCCCAGTTTGGACCAATTCATGGTGGAGAGAGCCTCTAAAAACCCCAGTTTGGACCAATTCATGGTGGAGGGAGCCTCTAAACAGGCCAGTTTGGGCAAATTCATGGTGGAGGGAGCCTCTAAACAGCCCAGTTTGGGCAAATTCATGGTGGAGGGAGCCTCTAACCAGCCCAGTTTGGACCAATTCATGGTGGAGGGAGCCTCTAAAAACCCCAGTTTGGACCAATTCATGGTGGAGGGAGCCTCTAAACAGCCCAGTTTGGACCAATTCATGGTGGAGGGAGCCTCTAAAAACCCCAGTTTGGACCAATTCATGGTGGAGGGAGCCTCTAAACAGCCCAGTTTGGACCAATTCATGGTGGAGGGAGCCTCTAAAAACCCCATTTTGGACCAATTAATGGTGGAGGGAGCCTCTAAAAACCCCAGTTTGGACCAATTCATGATGGAGGGAGCCTCTAAACAGCCCAGTTTGGACCAATTCATGGTGGAGAGAGCCTCTAAAAACCCCAGTTTGGACCAATTCATGGTGGAGGGAGCCTCTAAAAACCCCAGTTTGGACCAATTCATGGTGGAGGGAGCCTCTAAACAGCCCAGTTTGGGCAAATTCATGGTGGAGGGAGCCTCTAACCAGCCCAGTTTGGACCAATTCATGGTGGAGGGAGCCTCTAAAAACCCCAGTTTGGACCAATTCATGGTGGAGGGAGCCTCTAAACAGCCCAGTTTGGACCAATTCATGGTGGAGGGAGCCTCTAAAAACCCCAGTTTGGACCAATTCATGGTGGAGGGAGCCTCTAAACAGCCCAGTTTGGGCAAATTCATGGTGAAGGGAGCCTCTAAACAGCCCAGTTTGGGCAAATTCATGGTGGAGGGAGCCTCTAAAAACCCCAGTTTGGACCAATTCATGGTGGAGGGAGCCTCTAAAAACCCCAGTTTGGACCAATTCATGGTGGAGGGAGCCTCTAAAAACCCCAGTTTGGACCAATTCATGGTGGAGGGAGCCTCTAAAAACCCCAGTTTGGACCAATTCATGATGGAGGGAGCCTCTAAACAGCCCAGTTTGGACCAATTCATGGTGGAGGGAGCCTCTAAACAGCCCAGTTTGGGCAAATTCATGGTGGAGGGAGCCTCTAAAAACCCCAGTTTGGGCAAATTCATGGTGGAGGGAGCCTCTAAAAACCCCAGTTTGGACCAATTCATGGTGGAGGGAGCCTCTAAAAACCCCAGTTTGGACCAATTCATGGTGGAGGGAGCCTCTAAAAACCCCAGTTTGGACCAATTCATGGTGGAGGGAGCCTCTAAAAACCCCAGTTTGGACCAATTCATGGTGGAGGGAGCCTCTAAAAACCCCAGTTTGGACCAATTCATGGTGGAGGGAGCCTCTAAAAACCCCAGTTTGGACCAATTCATGATGGAGGGAGCCTCTAAACAGCCCAGTTTGGACCAATTCATGGTGGAGAGAGCCTCTAAAAACCCCAGTTTGGACCAATTCATGGTGGAGGGAGCCTCTAAACAGGCCAGTTTGGGCAAATTCATGGTGGAGGGAGCCTCTAAACAGCCCAGTTTGGGCAAATTCATGGTGGAGGGAGTCTCTAACCAGCCCAGTTTGGACCAATTCATGGTGGAGGGAGCCTCTAAAAACCCCAGTTTGGACCAATTCATGGTGGAGGGAGCCTCTAAACAGCCCAGTTTGGACCAATTCATGGTGGAGGGAGCCTCTAAAAACCCCAGTTTGGACCAATTCATGGTGGAGGGAGCCTCTAAAAACCCCAGTTTGGACCAATTCATGGTAGAGGGAGCCTCTAAACAGCCCAGTTTGGACCAATTCATGGTGGAGGGAGCCTCTAAAAACCCCATTTTGGACCAATTCATGGTGGAGGGAGCCTCTAAAAACCCCAGTTTGGACCAATTCATGATGGAGGGAGCCTCTAAACAGCCCAGTTTGGACCAATTCATGGTGGAGAGAGCCTCTAAAAACCCCAGTTTGGACCAATTCATGGTGGAGGGAGCCTCTAAACAGGCCAGTTTGGGCAAATTCATGGTGGAGGGAGCCTCTAAACAGGCCAGTTTGGGCAAATTCATGGTGGAGGGAGCCTCTAACCAGCCCAGTTTGGACCAATTCATGGTGGAGGGAGCCTCTAAAAACCCCAGTTTGGACCAATTCATGGTGGAGGGAGCCTCTAAACAGCCCAGTTTGGACCAATTCATGGTGGAGGGAGCCTCTAAACAGCCCAGTTTGGACCAATTCATGGTGGAGGGAGCCTCTAAAAACCCCAGTTTGGACCAATTCATGGTGGAGGGAGCCTCTAAACAGCCCAGTTTGGACCAATTCATGGTGGAGGGAGCCGCTAAACAGCCCAGTTTGGACCAATTCATGGTGGAGGGAGCCTCTAACCAGCAGAGTTGGTGGAAATCAGGGTGGAGGGAGCCTCTAACCAGCAGAGTTGTGGGAAAGCAGGGTGGAGGGAGCCTCTAACCAGCAGAGTTGGTGGAAATCAGGGTGGAGGGAGCCTCTAACCAGCAGAGTTGTGGGAAAGCAGGGTGGAGGGAGCCTCTAACCAGCAGAGTTGTGGGAAAGCAGGGTGGAGGGAGCCTCTAACCAGCAGAGTTGTGGGAAAGCAGGGTGGAGGGAGCCTCTAACCAGCAGAGTTGTGGGAAAGCAGGGTGGAGGGAGCCTCTAACCAGCAGAGTTGGTGGAAATCAGGGTGGAGGGAGCCTCTAACCAGCAGAGTTGTGGGAAAGCAGGGTGGAGGGAGCCTAGTATTAGCAGAATTGTGCAACGCTTATGGTGGATGAGTATGAGGATGCGGAGGAATTGGAGAGGATGAGTACAGACATGGAGTTTCATGTTGGGGTGCTTTACACAGGTGGGCCCAAAAATGAAGGCTCTATCCAGTGGTGGTTCATTTTTATCAAAGTGAGCAGGTCGGCACTCTCAGCTGACAGATGGGTGCGCTTGTCAGTGATGATGCCACCGGCTGCACTGAACACCCTCTCAGATAGGACGCTGGCGGCAGGACAGGACAGCACCTCCAAGGCATATAGGGCAAGTTCAAGCCACAGGTCCAACTTCGACACCCAATACGTGTAGGGCGCAGAGGGGTCGGAGAGGACAGGGCTGTGGTCGGAAAGGTATTCCCGCAACATGCGCCTATACTTCTCACGCCTGGTGACACTAGGACCCTCCGTGGCGGCACTTTGGCGAGGGGGTGCCATTAAGGTGTCCCAGACCTTAGACAGTGTGCCCCTCGTTTGTGTGGACCGGTGAGAACTTGGTTGCCTACTGGAGGAACTGCCCTCCCTGCCGCCAACGTCACATGCTGGAAACATCTCCATCATATTCTGCACCAATTGCCTGTGGCAAGCATTGATGCGATTGGCCCTCCCCACTACCGGAATAAAAGACGAGATGTTGTTTTTATACCGGGGGTCAAGGATAGCAAAGATCCAGTACTGGTTGTCCTCCATGATTTTGACAATACGCTTGTCGGTTGTAAAGCACCCCAACATGAACTCAGCCATGTCTGCCACAGTGTTAGTTGGCATGACTCCTCTGGCCCCACCGGAAAGTTCAATCTCCATTTCCTCCTCATCCTCCATGTCTACCCATCCGCGCTGCAACAATGGGACGATTCGAAGTTGCCCGGAAGCCTCCTGTATCACCATCACATCATCGGACAACTCTTCTTCCTCCTCCTCCTCCTCCTCCTCCTCCATTAAACGCAGTGAAGCGGACAGATGTGTGGACCTACTCTCCAGCTGTGACGGATCGGATGCTATCCCTAACTCCTCTGTGTGATCTGAATTATCCCTGATGTCAATCAGGGATTCTCTCAGAACACACAAGAGCGGGATTGTAAGGCTCACCATCGCATCCTCAGAGCTCACCCTCCTTGTGGACTCCTCAAAGACCCGTAGGATGTCACAAAGGTCTCTCATCCATGGCCACTCATGGATGTGAAACTGAGGCAGCTGACTTTGTGGCACCCTAGGGTTTTGTAGCTGGTATTCCATCAAAGGTCTCTGCTGCTCAACCACTCTATTCAACATCTGAAACGTTGAGTTCCAGCGTGTGGGGACGTCGCACAAAAGCCGGTGTTGTGGCACATGCAGGCGTTGCTGGAGAGATTTTAAGCTAGCAGCGACTACTGTCGACTTGCGAAAGTGGGCGCACATGCGCCGCA
Source organism: Leptodactylus fuscus (assembly GCF_031893055.1). Classification (NCBI taxonomy): domain Eukaryota; kingdom Metazoa; phylum Chordata; class Amphibia; order Anura; family Leptodactylidae; genus Leptodactylus; species Leptodactylus fuscus. The sequence goes on from NC_134265.1 coordinate 356,224,463, forward strand.
CTTTCACCAGTAGCTCTGGAACATTGGGGTAGCTCTTTAGGAAACGTTGCACCACTAGGTTGAAGACGTGGGCCAGGCATGGAACATGTTGGAGTCCGGCAAGCTCCAGAGCTGCTACCAGGTTCCGGCCGTTATCACAAACGACCATGCCTGGGCCCAGGTGCAGCGGCTCAAACCATATTGCCGTCTCATCGAGGAGGGCATCCCTCACCTCGGAGGCAGTGTGCTGTCTGTCCCCCAAGCTGATCAGCTTCAGCACAGCCTGCTGACGTCTACCAACGCCAGTGCTGCAACGTTTCCAACTCGTAGCTGGGGTCAATCTAACAGCGGAGGAGGAGGCGGTGGCGGAGGAGGAGGCGGTAGAGGAGGAGGAGGAGGGGGGTGTTCTTCTCGTGTCCCTGCCAGGAATGTTAGGCGGGGAGACGAGGTACACCGGGCCAGTTTGGGAAGCAGTCCCAGCCTCAACTACATTCACCCAGTGTGCCGTCAGTGAAATGTAGCGTCCCTGTCCGCATGCACTTGTCCACGCGTCGGTGGTCAAGTGGACCTTTGTGCAAAGCGCGGAACTAAGGGCCCGCCTGATGTTGAGTGACACGTGCTGGTGCAAGGCGGGGACGGCACACCGGGAGAAGTAGTGACGGCTAGGGACGGCATAGCGAGGTGCCGCAGTTGCCATCAGGTCCAGGAAGGCGGGAGTTTCAACAAGCCGGAACGCCAACATCTCCTGGGCCAGCAGTTTAGCGATGTTGGCGTTCAAGGCTTGCGCGTGTGGGTGGTTAGCAGTGTATTTCTGCCGCCGCTCCAATGTCTGAGAGATGGTGGGTTGTTGTAAAGAAGCGCCTGATGGTGCCTTTGATGGTGCAGGAGAAGGAGATAAGACAGGAACAGGGGAGGATGAGGGAGAAGTCAACAAAGTGGCGGAGGCAGATGAAGTGGTGTCCTGGCTCGTCCTCTGGAGTGCATCGCCAGCACAGTCAGCAGTGGCAGTGGCAGAGGCAGAGGCAGTGGCAGAGGCAGTGGCAGTGGAGTGAACGGCAGGCGGCCTTTGTCCTGCCGTTGCTGCCTGCCACTGATTCCAGTGCTTGGATTCCAAATGACGGCGCATTGAAGTGGTGGACAGGTTGCTCTTCTCAGAGCCCCTAATCAATTTCGAGAGGCAAATTGTGCAGACAACACTATATCTGTCCTCGGCGCATTCCTTGAAAAAACTCCACACCTTCGAGAAACGTGCCCTCGAGGTGGGAGTTTTTCGGGGCTGGGTACGAACTGGAACATCTTGGGAGATTCCGGGTGTGGCCTGGCTTCGCCTAAGCTGCTGACCTCTGCCTCTGCCTCTAGCTACCCTTTTTGGTGCTGCACTTGCCTCAACATCCACACTACTTTCCCCGCTTGACATCCCCCCTGTCCAGGTCGGGTCAGTGTCCTCATCATCCACCACTTCCTCTTCCAACTCCTGTCTCATCTCCTCCTCCCGCACAATGCGCCGGTCAACTGGATGCCCTGACGGCAACTGCGTCACATCATCGTCGATGAGGGTGGGTTGCTGGTCATCCACCACCAAATCGAACGGAGATGGAGGAGACTCTAGTGTTTGAGCATCTGGACACAGATGCTCCTCTGTTAGGTTCGTGGAATCGTGACGTGGAGAGGCAGGTTGAGGGACAATGAAAGGAGCGGAGAACAGCTCTGGGGAGCAGGGACAGTTGGGGTTATTGTTCTGTGAAGCTTGGGAATTTTGGGAGGAAGGAGGACAAGACTGTTGGGTAATAGGAGGAGAGGAGGCAGAGTCTGACTGGCTGCTGGACAATGTGCTGTAAGCGTTCTCTGACAGCCATTGCAAGACCTGTTCCTGGTTCTCGGGCCTACTAAGGTTTGTACCCTGCAGTTTAGTTAATGTGGCAAGCAACCCTGGCACTGTGGAGTGGCGCAATGCTTGCTGCCCCACAGGAGTAGGCACGGGACGCCCTGTGGCTTCACTGCTACCTTGCTCCCCAGAACCATTCCCCCGACCTCGCCCACGGCCTCGTCCACGTCCCTTTCTGGGAGCCTTGCGCATTTTGAATTCCCAGTTAGAAATTCGCACTATATACCAGTAGCAAAAATTGTGGGTGCACGTAACCCCAATATATTCTTTGAATTCCCAGTCAGACAATGGCACTATATACCAGTAGCAAGAAATGAGGGTATTTATAACCCCAATATATTCTTTGAATTCCCAGTCAGAAACTGGCACTATATGGCAGTAGCAAGAAATGAGGGTATTTATAACCCCAATATATTCTTTGAATTCCCAGTCAGACAATGGCACTGTATACCAGTAGTAAAAATTGTGGTGCACGTATCCCCAATATATTCTTTGAATTACCAGTCAGAAACTGGCACTATATGGCAGTAGCAAGAAATGAGGGTATTTGTAGCCCCAATATATTCTTTGAATTCCCAGTCAGAAACTGGCACTGTATACCAGTAGTAAAAATTGTGGGTGCACGTAACCCCAATATATTCTTTGAATTCCCAGTCAGACAATGGCACTATATGGCAGTAGCAAAAATAGTGGGGTGTATATAGCCCCAATTCTATTGCTAGGGGACTTGCAGGGTATTTCTGGGGTGAAGGTGGGGGGGCACACCGTTGGAACGGGTATCGGGGGTATATATCGGGTATACGGGAATACACTGACAGTGTATTCCATTCAGGATCCTGGGAAAGCTGGGTTGCGGCGATTGAGCCCGTCAGTGCCACGTTACACTGACAAGCTTCTCCCTGGAATTTAGCTCTTACAAGAGCTGTTGGTTGTCTTCTCCTTCCTATCTAGCCTGTCCCTGCCTACCCAGAATCTAAGCCCTAGCTAACTGGACGGAAACCTCCCGTCCTCGGTGAATTGCAAGCTCAGAATGATGCGAAGCTGGCGTCGCTGTTCTTTTAAATTAGAGGTCACATGTTTTCGGCAGCCAATGGGTTTTGCCTACTTTTCTCAACGTCACCGGTGTCGTAGTTCCTGTCCCACCTACCCTGCGCTGTTATTGGAGCAAAAAAGGCGCCAGGGAAGGTGGGAGGGGAATCGAGTAATGGCGCACTTTACCACGCGGTGTTCGATTCGATTCGAACATGCCGAACAGCCTAATATCCGATCGAACATGGCTTCGATAGAACACTGTTCGCTCATCTCTAATCGTGATCGCTCAACCTTATATGTGTCTGAGTCCCTGCAGATGATATGTATACCTCCTACTACGAAATCGACTGAAATATGTCACATGATATGATACAAAATTGCCAAATACTCGTCATCCAGTAGAGAAGAGAAGAGAAATGAGAAAAAGACAAGAAATCATTTTCACTACAATCATTACATTTTGTTAAATCGTTTTTTTTTTTTGGCCGCCCCTGTATCTGCTGGACAGTCAGTTAAAAGAGGACCTTTCATCAGATCGGGCACATGCAGTTTTATATACTGCTGGAAAGCTGACAGTGCGCTGAATTCAGCACACTGTCGGCTTTCCCGATCTGTGCCCGGTGTAAAGCGCTATTGGTTCGGTACCGTAGCGCTTTAGTGTCAGAAGGGCGTTTCTGACAGTTAGCCAGGGACGCCCTTCTGCCCGGCAGCGTCTATCATGCTGTACTGTGGAGCGGGGAGGAACACCCCCTCCCTCTGCTCACACAGCTCGTCCATAGATGAGTGTTATCAGGAGGGGAGGGGGGAGTTTCCTCCCCAGTCTTAGAGCACAGCGCAATAGGCGCTGCTGGGCAGAAGGGCGTCCCTGGCTAAGTGTCAGAAACGCCCTTCTGACTGTAAAGCGCTACTTTACCGGGACCGATAGCGCTTAACACTGGGCACAGATCGGGAAAGCCGATAGTGCGCTGAATTCAGCTTTTCAGCAGTATATAAAACTGCATGTGCCCGATCTGATGAAAGGTCCTCTTTAAGCGTTGAAAAGCGGTCAACAAATACGACATACAGCAGACAAAAGGGGTGATGAGATTAGCCATTGGAAGGTCTTTAGGGAAGTCTGCCTTGTCCTAAGGCCCTTCTAGGGGCCATCACATTTGTCAATAAGGACACCTGCCCCCAAAATTATAAAATAGCCCCCAGGTCTAGTCCATACTGGCCCATATCTTTACAGTTACAGCATGAGATGATGGGAGTCGTCCTGTTTTTATGGCAGCCAGGAGCCTAATAAAGGTTTCCAGGCCTGTTATAGGACTATGTCACTGTCTTAGGAATATGTCTATGACCAAACTCAATAACTGTGTAAAAAAAAGTTCCATAGGCTGCAATACAATTGTGGTTACCAGTGCCTGCCCCAACACACTGACACTGAGTGACTCCTATCTCTCTCTAAAGTATCTCCCTCTATCAGTGTATTGTGAATCTATCTTCTCTCTCTTCACACCAACCACAATAACTGTATAGAAAAAACACAAATATATGTCGCTCAACCACTTCGGAATGACAAATGCAAATGAATATTGCCGAGCAGAAGTATGTGGTTGCACGGAGGATAATCCGTAATAAAAATGTACAAAAAAAGTGTACTCCAGCATACCCAAATATGAATAAAATGTAACTTTTACTTGGTGCAGTTAAAAACATGTCATGAACAAGGATCCAAGCATATACAAAACAGGAAAAGCTTGCGCGTTTCGGAGTTGGTATGGAGTCCCCTTAGTCATAGCTTCTACAATACATATGGAAACACTGCTAAATACTACTCACAATCAGGTTTCACAGGTTTGACTCGTATTTGACTAATTACTCGAATCCAAATCCTAACCTGTGCTATATATGTAATATGTATAACTTTGCACTTTGGATTTTGGGTTGGAATAGTCTTTATGAATCTAATTAAAATGTCTTATATAGTTGCAGACTTATTGTAGCTTTAGTTTGGTATCTATATGAATTTGTCATTTTAATCACATATATAGTTTGTGTTGAGACCTTTTCAGCTTTTCTGTCTTCACAAGTTAGGTTAGGACATGGTTCACATTCTTTGGATTCGAGTAGAGATGAGCGAACAGTAAAATGTTCGATATTCGATATTCGTTTCGAGTAGCCCCGCAATATTCGACTACTCGAATCGAATATCGAATCCTATTATACTCTATGGGGGGAAAATGCTCGTTTCAGGGGTAGGCAACATTCGATCAAATAGAACTTACCAAGTCCAAGAGTGATGGTCAGGCTGGATTCTCCGAGAAGTCTTCTCTGTGCAGCGTCCCCGCGCCGATGCATGGCAGAGTGAATTCAGAGCCGGAAGACGCCGCAGGTAAGCTGCACGGAGAAGACTTCTAAAGGTAGGAGAAGAACCAGCGTTGATTGGCCGACTGTATAGCATTCAGCCAATCAACGCTGGTTCTGCATCAAATGTTTCCATTCGAATAGCGAGTGGTACTTGATCGAGTATGAGTATTTTGAATACCGTAGTATACAATCGAATACCTACTCAATCGAATACTACTCGCTCATCTCTAGATTCGAGTAATTAGTCAAATACGAGTCAAACCTGTGAAACCTAATCATGAGTGGTATTTAGCAGTGTTTCCATATGTTGTTGTAGAAGCTATGACTAAGGGACTCAATACGAAACGCGTAGGCTTTTCCTGTTTTGTACATACTTGGATCCTTGTTCATGACATGTTTTTAACTGCACCAAGTAAAAGTTACATTGTATTCATATTTGGTATGCTGGAGTACACTTTTTTTGTACAATAACTGTATGTGCTCTATGCTTCACTACCTCTCCATTCCATGCATGAGGCCATCTCTCTTCTATTTGGGCAGTATTTCCTGGCTAGGCTGTTTTATGGAGACCTCACATTTATTGATTCTCCTGGTTGGCTAAGAAATACAAGGCTTGGCTAATGCCCGAGGGCATGTGATCCTTCTCCTCCGTCTTCATGTTGTGGTTACCATTTTGTGTGAAAATATTGGAAAATGTTAAAGTGTGCTACAACTATTTATCTGTTCCCTCTACGTGTTATACTTGTTTTTATTTCATCCCGCTCTGTACTGAGATGAGGTCGCTTTGCCTTCACATGATAGGATGCATGTATTCTCTATTACTTTTCTTCCTGACTGAAGATTCTGAGATATCTGGTGAGTGATGAATAACTTTGAAAACAATATCCTGATTTCCTGATACTCTGTCACAATATGACTGTCCTCTATGTGTCTACAGGAGACCACCCGGTGTCTGTGATATAAAATGAAGCCTATCAGGGTTAATCTCCATGACGTTTCAAATTTATCTTAAAAATTCTATGAAAGGTTAAGGGCGGACACTTCTTGACATTATTATTTCTTCACCTTATCCTTAAATCTTGACATTGGGCGTCCGCTATAAAATCTTTTGTGAACCAAAATCATATGATGAATAGCAAAAGCCAGGAAAGTCACAGCTGTGTACACATTATATACGACTACGTCCTGTGGATATATAGATTCGGTCACAAAGTATTCATCGGAGCAAAGTCTCAGTTTTATCCTAAGATTATAATGTCGTATACGATTATATGTCATATTAGAACTAATGCAATAAAAGTAGACAATTTCTTTCAACAATTCGTCCTCGGGGTGATCCTTCGGCCTCCTAGAATGTATAAACTTCCAGAGATCGGGTAATGGTCTCTTTATTGGCGAAAAACTCAAACTACAATTTACTAACTTCATGTAGTAAGAGCCTAAGAATGGATGTGCAAACCAGGAGTCGTCCAGGATCAGGGTTTTGTCTTCTATAAACTTATTTGTTGCTAAAAACTTGAATAATGTAGAGAAAGAGCCGTAGATTACAATGACCTGGGCTCTGTATTTCTCAATGATCTGAAGTTGTTTTGCACTTTCCTTAAAACCAGTTATTCTAACAATAAACTCAATGCAGATTCCATGTCTGGCCATCTCTCTGCTGAGCTCCAGCACTTCGGCCTCCGTGTTGTCATCCTGGGTTGTTATTATCCCAATCCAGTTCCATTCAAAGTGTTTCAAGCAGAAGATAATAGCCAGATGGTAGTTATGAACATCCTGGGCCATAGTGAAGAATGGCTTCTCCAAATCCTTCTTACTGAACAGTTTATCTTTAATTCCATAGCTTATCTGAAAAAGTTAGAAATTATCCAAAAATGTGACCTTTACCCCTCAAGCATATAACCACAATGTAGTAACATAGTGGTTGGAAATAGACAAAACGCCATCTAGATCATTCTTTTCTCCTGCAATGTTCAAAGGAAGGTAAATAATTTCTTTTTAATCTATTTATCCTTATCTTAAAAAATTATTTGAGCTCCATAGTGTTACTGCTGGCTTTAACTCCCCCCCCCCCCCCCGCCCTTCCCTATTGACTACACACAATCATGTCAGGCTTCAGACCCCATCACTCCACTGAAACTGCCCTAACTAAAGTCACTAATCACCTTCTAACCGTCAAAGCCAAGTGTCACTACTCCGTCCTCCTCCTTCTCGACCTCTCCTCTGCCTTTGACACAGTTGACCACTCCCTCCCACTTACTAGAAATTCTCTCATCCCTTGGTATGTCAGATCTAGCCCTTTCCTGGATCTCCTCATACCTCACCGACCGCACATTCAGCATCTCCCACTCGCACACCACCTCCTCACCCCACCCTCTCTCTGTAGGTGTCCCCCAAGGCTCCGTCCTAGGACCCCTCCTGTTCTCCATCTACATCCTTGGCCTTGGCCAACTCATAGAATCTCATGGTTTTCAATACCATTGCTATGCCGATGACACCCAAATATATATCTCTGGACCAGACATTACCTCTCTGTTGTCCAGAGTTCCAGATTGTTTAGCAGCCGTAGTCTCCTTCCTCCCCTCCCGTTTTCTCAAACTCAACAAGTAGAAAACAGAGTTCATCATCTTTGCCCCACCCCGTATGGCCCCTCCACCTGACCCATCTATCAAATTTAACGGAACGACACTTATCCCAAGGCATCAGGCCCGTGGGACAGGCATAACACTGGACCCCGACCTATCTTTCAAGTCACATGTCTAAACAGTTGCTGTCGCCTCCAACTCTAGAACATCCATCGAATCCGCTCCTTCCTCACCCCTGAAACTACTAAGATGCTCGTCCAGGCCCTCATAATCTCCCACCTAGACTACTGCAACACCCTCCTCCATGGACTCCCAGCAAACACCCTCGCCCCCCTCCAGTACACCTTAAACTGCACTGCTCATTTAATCCACCTCACCCCCAGATCTTCATCGGCTGCTCCCCTCTGCCAGTCCCTCCACTGGCTACCTATAGCCCAGCGAATTGAATTCAAGCTACTAACGCTAACATACAAAGCCATCCACAACCTGTCCCCTCCATATATCTCTGAACTAATCTCCCGCTACCTGCCCACACGTAACCTCAGATCCTCCAATGACCTCCTGCTCCGCTCTGCTCTCATCCATTCCTCACACACCCGTCTCCAAGATTTCTCCCGTGCATCTCCCATACTCTGGAACTCCTTACCAAGACACATAAGGCTGACCCCCACAATCACAGGATTCAAGAAGGCCCTGAAGACTCCCCTATTCAGGAAGGCCTACAACCTCCAATAACACTATCACCGCACCACCATCTGTACAGTCTCCCCCTCTCCTTCTGTCTCTACCCCCCTTCCCCCATAGATTGTAAGCCCTCGCGGGCAGGGCCCTCTACCCCACTGTGCCAGTTGGTCACTGTTAGTATTATATCTATCTGTATATTCTGTGTATTGTATGTAACCCCCAAATGTAAAGCACCATGGAATTAATAGTGCAATATAAATAAACAACAACAACAATAATAATAATAATAATAATAATAATAATAATAATAATAGTAACACAACTGATTGATGGCGACTATTTGACTTGGTTTCTCATTGCTCTATTACTCTTACTACAGCAGGAACAGTCTATATGGGTCAAATGAGTAGTTACCTATACCCCAGCTGTATAAGGTTTGGTTCACATCTGTATTGGTATTCCCACCGGGAGAGTCCGCATAAGGACCCTTCTGAATGGAATACTGAACGCAACTGCAAGCAGTGTGCAGGGAAAGCACATGGATCCCCATAGACAATAACAGGGTCCGTGTGTTTGCCATCGCTGACTGCACGAATCTTGCGGACTGAAAAGTAGATTGTGAACTACTTTCCTGTCCTCATGATCCCTGTGGAGATCTAGCGGCATGCACACAGACCCCAATGTAGTCAATGCAGGGCCTGTTTTAGACAATATGGGGCCCTGGGCAAAACTAAAAGTGGGCCCCACTTGTACGTACAACATATTCACATTCTGTTAATTCAATGCACCACAGTGCCTATCACTGGTACTTAGGGTAAGTTCACACATGGTTTTTTGGACCAGAACTTGAGGTGGAAGCCACCTCAGGTTCCGGAGGACCAAAAACCGGGTAGCCACAACTGATAGCCGGTGCACTGCAGCGGCATCCAGTCGTGTACTCTGCTCCAGATTAGGCCCAATGAATGGGCCTATTTGGTAGGAGGGAGTGTCTTCAGGCCGAATTGCGAGGCGACTCCGCCTGAAGTATGAGTATCTCACTTCTTTTTCCGGGAGCCAGAACAAACCAGGTCCCGGAAAAAAGAACTGACCGACTCCCATTGAAACGTCTTTTTGATCAGGATTTTGAGGCGGATATGGCCTCAAAATCCTGACCAAAAAACTCTGTGTGAACTTACCCTTACAGGGGTGTTCTTAATGTCATTTCAGTGGTTGTTTGTAAATTTGCAAGTTTTTTTTTTTTTTTTGCCTAGTGAAACTAGTTGCATCTGTGCCTTATCTTTAAAGATCAGGTGCAAAAGCAACAAGGCACATGCCCTTCCCCCACACTAAAAATATTTATATACATACAGAGTTATCAAATAGGACCGCTATACCAAGACTAAATACTGTCACATCATCTGGTGACCACTCTATACAGAACTAAATACTGTCACATCACCCGCTGACCGCTATACCAGGACTAAATACTGTCACGTCACCTGGTGACCGCTATACCAGGACTAAATACTGTCACGTCACCCGCTGACCACTCTATACAGAACTAAATACTGTCACGTCACCTGGTGACTGCTATACCAGGACTAAATACTGTCACGTCACCTGGTGACCGCTATACCAGGACTAAATACTGTCACATCACCCGCTGACCGCTATACCAGGACTAAATACTGTCACTAAAACTATATGAATCACCCCAAATGCCTGAGATTAATAGATTAATAGACATAGTAACACTACCCTGTACCTGTGTTTTCCTTTTTTACTTTCACTTTGCTGACCCCTCCAGTGCACCTTCTCTACTGTGCAGGCTGTAATGGCAGAAGCTCAGGTCAATCTTCTGTATAGGGATAAGTCCCGCCTCCTGAGCTCTCCTTAGCCCTGTCATTGGTGGGCAGAGGGCAGCCAGAGAATGGGGGGGGCATCCTGAGAGCGCTGAATGGAGTTTCCTCTCTGAAGACCTTCAGCTCCTGCAGTTGGAAAGTATTCCCTGGGTAATTTCCCAGTTTGCCCCCCCCCCCCCCCCCAACGTCGGCCCTGAGTCCATGGGGTCCATGTGCTTTTACTGTGCACCACTTGCAAACACATAGGGAGCACTATAACACCTTGTGACACTAATGTAAGTGAATGGAGTCACTTTTTGACAATGATGGTGACTTCCAGTCACAAATAGGTTGCAATGTGACAGCATTAACTTACATTAGAGGAGTTGCAGATAAAGTCACCATGTAGTCCTGGCTTTACACACAGGGCTAGTGGCCAGGAATTAATTTTTAAGTGGGATGGGGGAGGCCTAAGCTGAGCTTTCGCACCAGGGGTCATGAGCCTTTAGCTACCCCCTTGATTCAGTACAACATCGCTACATTCTAGCAAGATTCTTCGAAGGTTCACCCCTCACATGCAGACGTACACTTACCATGCTATGCAGTATCTTAACATATCACACATGGTGGATTTAGAAAATCTTCTTAACTTATGATATGCATATCTAATGAGAAAGGATGCATCTGTATATCCGCTCTGCATTAGCCAATAGTACAGCACCCCCATTATGTCTCCCCCAATGACTTATTAAAGTGAACATGTCAGGGCTATTTGGAGCTCTCTCCACCTTCAGCTGCTTATGAATTGGTAGTTTAGTTTCCCAAATTCTTAATAGTACAGTTCCTTTTGCCTAATGCAGTATTCTTCCATTGGTTGTACTGGTCCAGTCTACTGGCACCCTTACAGAGGTTTAGGATTCCCTAGGGAAGGGGATCTGTCTTCTCTTTAGGCCTTATTTCATCACCCCTGCCCATGTCCTACCTAAATTAGTTTTTCTTCTAAAAATTAAATTTCAAACTCAGGTTTCTTAAATCTACCTCTAGTATCCCTGTACTATCCTATTCCCACACTGGACGTCACCACCATCTATCAGCTACAAGTCAGACTCACCTTGGTGTAGCCGTACAGTTGCAGAATTTGTTCCATCTGAAAGGAATATCCTACAAAACCAGCCACTTCTCCATGTTCCAGGCAGGAATAGTTCGGGACATCCTTACGTGCACCAGACAGGATATGTAGGACACTTTTCATGGATTTTATTTCATCTTCATAAGCATCAAACACATGATAACCCAGAGTGATATTGGGGAGAAGATGTGGATCGTTATTAATCCTGGTGATAGCATAGAGGAAGGCGAGTAATGCAGCGTAGCTCCTTAAGATAGGTCTGTAAGATTGGGGTGGAAGGCATATGTGCTTTAAAACTCGGCTTATACTCGAGTATATATGTTAATGCCCCAACTGTGCTCCCTAGTGATGACAATCTCTCCAGTGAGCCTTCTGATTCAGATCAGGCCCCTAATGTGTCCTCTGATTAGAAAGTAATGCCCCCACTATGCCTCTGAATAAATGCATGTCCCAGACAGTGTATCCCTGCTGAAGCTAACTCTCATACATTACCCCAATCACAGAATCAATGCCCCCACTGTATCCCTTTAATACCGGTAAATCTTAGCCTCTCACTGTGGCCTCTACCACCTCACTGTACAATACTCACCTCCTCATACACCAGCGTAAACATCCAGACACTTGTGTCCAAGTCCTGAGGAACAACATGACTTACATCGCAGTGTTACCTGCACCACAAAGAGGGCTCCAGATGGTGGCACAGGACAAGAACACCAACCCCTCAATTATATTCTACATCTTAAGGACACTGACACAATTGAATTACAAGATGGGGAAAGAGCTTGTCACTTCCCTTACAGTCCAAGGGTCCATTCACATGGAGTAACGTGCCGCGTGATCAGGCACGTATACGGCGTGTGTGACTTTGTGTGCCGTAAAAGCTTCCATTGATTTCAATGGGAGCCTGGATTGTATACGCCGCATTATTTTGCTGGTTCTTCTCCTACCTTAAGGCTGCATTCACATGGAGTAAACGCTGGCGTTTTTTGTGTGTTTTTTGCACATAGCGCCGCGTTTACGCCGCGTAGCGTCGCGTTAACGCCGCGTATACGCCGCGTTAACGCCGCGCTATTTAGCGGTGGCGTTGCCCGGCGTTAACGCGGCGTAAACGCGGCGCTATGTGCAAAAAACACACAAAAAACGCCAGCGTTTACTCCATGTGAATGCAGCCTTAGAAGTCTTCTCCTCGCAGTGTCCCCGCGGCATCTTGAATTCACTCTGCCAGGCATCGGGCCTGGGCAGAGCCGACTGCGCATGTCCGCGCTACAAGAAAATTGCAACTTTGACTGTAAGTGGCCATTTTCTTGTAGTGCGGGCATGCGCAGTCGGCTCTGCCCAGGCCTGATGCCTGGCAGAGTGAATTCAGAGCCAGAAGACGCCGCGGGGACGCTGCACAGAGAAGACTTCTCGGAGAATCCAGCCCAACCCTCACTCTTGGACTTGGTAAGTTCAATTTGATCGAATGTTGCCTACCCTTTGCCTACCCCTGAAACGAGCATTTTTCCCCCATAGAGTATAATAGGATTCGATATTCGATTCGAGTAGTCGAATATAGAGGGGCTACTCGAAACGAATATCGAATATTTAACTACTTGCTCATCTCTATTATGCATTAATAAATCGGTGCCTTGTGCTACATAATGACTAGCTTACGCGTTTCAGAAAACACTTCTTTAGTCGTAGCCTACGACTAAGGAAGTGTTTTCCGAAACGCGTAAGCTAGTCACTATGTAGCACAAGGCACCGATTTATTAATGCATAATGCTTGTTGAAAAATTACTTTGGATTTTAAACTGGATTTTCATTAAAAGTTAATTTTTATTGAAGAAGGTAATGCTGGATTTTTTACACTTCAAATCTTCTGGTTTGCATGTGGCTGAGGTTGGCCATGGCTCTAGGTTGCAGGTTTATGGCAGGCCGACAGTGTTAGTGACATTTAACACACTTGGAACATTTTTTTTAATAAGATCTGTAAATTCCATACTAAATAGTCAATCTGAGCTTGTGACACATGGTACAGACACGTAACACTCCCTTCTACATAAACCAGTAGAGCATCATGTTTGGAAGGCGACCTGAGCTCCGTGCAGTCACTTTATATGGTTATACATACGGCATTATCTCCCACCTAACAAGGTTACTAACAAGGCTCCTTATAGACTCAATATAAACCTTGAAGATATAAACCCCGGTGTCTGGGACAACAGTTCTCACTAATGTGACATCCCTTCCGCAGCTCCACTACATAGTATAAGTGAGACAGTGTACAGATCAGTGACAAGAGACAAGTAAAGCTCTAGGAGGACGTCATGGTAAGACTTACAGATTTCCTGAAATTCTTTTTTCAAATGTTTTAAAAGTAGGTTTTATGTGGCTTATCCACATAACAGAGAAGAGCCCCCCCGATAACGACGTCTCCTCCCTTATAATATTCATAATTCATTCTAGGAGCTGCAAGGTAACATAGTGAGGATGAGGAGGAAAAATCTTCAGTTGCTTTTGTACAAATGGATGAAATCAGGATAATGGTCCAGATCCAGAATATTACTCTATAGATGAAAGTTGTAATGTCCGCCAGGGAGCGATCCATGGGCAGAGGATTCTTCACTCCATGATGTCACTGACAGCTCTGCAGACCTTCAGCACTCCAACATCCCTGTGTGATAATACACCGAGTACCTGCACTTTATATAATCCATTTATCATCAGCTTACAGCACCAGGTGCAGAGTAACGTCATCCAGATAAATCAAAATTATCATAGAACGTTCTATAAAATGTTGTTTTCCTCAATATTTTAAGTGATTTTTTTATTATTTTACAAATGGCAAAAATCTCTAAAGAAATTCAGGAATAATCTCATTCAGTTAACCCTGTACACTAAGTCCTATCAGCCTCACTACTACACTGCAGTATATGTATGCCTATACAATGTAGATTGGTATAAAGCTATAGGTTTCTTCCCCAATCTTCAGTTGAGGTATTGCAAGGGGTTATTGGAGCAGTTCTGTACCTTACAAATAGTATTACAGAAGTATACAGATGAGTGAAGGAAATCCACTGCCTGTGAGACTGGAGCAGAATGGTTGTGATGTAATCCTGCACTATGTAGTTCCATCTGCAGTAAGCCCTGGCAGCATCAATACAAAGGTGCTGTGCAGAGCTAGGCAACATAATGGAAATAAAAACATAACATCTGAGCTAAGATGGTGATTCCTAGTGAGTAGGGTTGAGCGATCATGTTCGGAAAAGATCGGATTCCGATGGGCGATCGAGAAAATTTCATGATCGCGATTGGAATTCCGAACACGATTTTTTTAGGTGGGATCGAGATTGGTGATTATTTCCCACAATGCTTTGCTACTGGCCAGGCATTGTGGGAAAAGCTAACAATGTTAGTCTTCACATTCTGAGCGGAGTGTATACTCAGTGTCAAGGCTCTGCTGCGCTTCCATAGGAATGAATGCAAGCAGCCGGCACACAGCCTTAACCCCCTGTGCGCCGTCTGCGCCCATTCATTCTAATGGGAGACTAGCTATCATCTCTAGTAGCTACTTACCTGCAGAGATGGCTGGTGCGGTGCCCAGTGTTTTCATTCTTCTTCGCCTCGCTGTCCCCGCCTCCCAGGTTAGTGTTAAAGAGCTAGGAAGAAGGCGGAGCTTGTGGCTTAGGAGAGTGTGGGCAGATACAGGGCGAGGAGACTTGACGTCTGCCCGCCCAGTACCCGCCCACACTCTCCTAACCTGGAAGGCAGGGGACAGCGAGGCGAAGAAGAACGAGAACACCGGGCACCAGACCAGCCATCTCTGCAGGTAAGTGGACAACAGGGGGGACTAAGTAGCCAGAGGATTAAAAAAAAATCCTCTAGCTACTTAGTGATTTAAAAAAATGGATTCTAACAATTAAAGTGTTCAATTGTTAGATTCCATTAGAGATGAGCGAACACTGTTCGGATCAGCCAATCCGAACAGCACGCTCCCATAGAAATGAATGGAAGCACCTGGCACGCAGACTTTGTCAGCGGCCGGCCGCTTAACCCCCGCGTGCCGGCCGCCTCCATTCATTTCTATGCGAGCGTGCTGTGAGCGTGCTGTTCACTCATCTCTAGATTCCATTCTGTGTAGTGAATAGGATTGTTTTAAAATCCGATCTCCGATTAGTAAAAAAATCCCATTGACTTGCATTGGGATCAGAATCGGGATCGAGATCAGGTTCGAATGAAAAATGATCGGAAGTCAGATTTCAAAATCGATCCTGAAAAATCAAGATCGGCTCAACCCTACTAGTGAGCATTCAGACACCATGCAGGTACTTTTCTGTATTTTTAACCCCATAAAGACACTGTTCATTATTCAATTGGGACATGGATGACTTTATCAGGTAATAACTTTAGAATGACATAACTCACCAAAATATTGAGATTGTTTTATCATGAAAATAATGAACTTCATTTTTAGTGATACACTTTGTTATGTGTATGGATCGTCTGACCACTTGATGTGGACGCATCTATCAGTGGTTAATTCACGCCACTCACTCAATTCTACACTTACCCCTTAGGCTGAGTTCACACAGAGTATGTGGACCAGAATTTGATGCAGAGGCCGCCTCAAGTCCCGGTCCAAAATACGGGTAGCTGCGACGGGATGCCGGTGCAGTCAGGGAGAAGTCAACAAAGTGGCAGAGCCAGATGATGGGGTGTCCTGGCTCGTCCTCTGGAATGCATCACCAGCACAGTGAGCAGTGGCAGGGGCAGTGGCGTCAATGGCGGGCCACGTTTGTCCTGCGGTTGCTCTCTGCCATGGATTCCAAATGATGGCGCATTGAAGTGGTGTACAGGTTGCTCTTCTCAGAGCCCCTACTCAATTTCGAGAGGCAAATTGTGCAAACAACACTATATCTGTCCTCGGCGCATTCCTTGAAAAAACTCCACACCTTCGAGAAACGTTGAGGTGGGAGTTTTTCTGGGCTGGGTACAAAAGGGAACATCTTGGGAGATTCTGGGTATGACCTGGCTTCGGTGAAGCAGCTGACCTCTGCCTCTGCCTCTAGGTACTCTTTTTGGTGCTGCACCTGCCTCAACATCGACACTACTTTCCCCGCTTGACATCCCCCCTGTCCAGGTGGGGTCAGTGTCCTCTTCGTCCACCACCTCCTCTTCCAACTCCTCTATCACCTCCCCCTCCTGCACAACGCTCATGGCAACTGGCTGCCCTGACGGCAACTGTGTCTCATCATCGTCGATGAGGGTGGGTTTGCTGGTCATCCGCCACCAAATCGACCGGAGATGGAGGAGGATCCAGTGTTTGAGCATCTGGACACAGATACTCATCTGGTAGCTCCATGGAATCGCTAAATGAAGGAGCATGTTGAGGGACAGTGAAAGGACTGAAGAACAGCTTTGGGGAGCTGGGAAAGTTGGGGTTATTGTTCTGGGAAGATTGGGAGGAATTTTGGGAGGAAGGAGGACAAGACTGTTGGGTAGGAGGAGGAGAGGAGGTAGAGGCTGACTGGCTGGTGGACAATGTGCTGTAAGCATTATCCGACAGCCATTGCAAGACCTGTTCCTGGTTCTCGGGCCTAGTAAGGTTTGTACCCTGCAGCCTAGTTAATTTGGCAAGCAACCCTGGGACTGTGGAGCAGCGCAATGCTTGCTGCCCCACAGGAATAGGCACGGGACGCCCTGTGGCTTCACCGCTAACTTGCTCCCCAGAAGCATTTCCCTGACCTCGCCCACGGCCTCGTCCACGTCCCTTCCCGGGAGCCTTGCACATTCAAATATGCTTTGCTACCTTAAACACACTGAGAACCTGGGTGTATATGCCAATACCAAGAAATTAAGGGTGTATGTAGGCCCCAATTTATTTGGTGGGATTAACACTCAGAACCTGGGTGTTTATGCCAATATCAAGAAATTAAGGGGGGGATGCAGGCCCCAATATATTTTGGTAATGAACACTCAGAACCTGGGTGAATATGCCAATAGCTAGAAATGCCGGTGGTGTGCAGGCACAAATTTATTTGGTGAATTAACACTCAGAACCTGGCACTATATGCCAATAGCAACAAAAGAAGGGTGGTATGAAAGCCCCAATTTCTTAGGGGACTTTACACTCAGAAACTGGCACTATATATATATGGGAATACACTTTCAGAGGTATCCCACTCAGGATCATACACACTGCGGAAAGATGGGTTGCGCAGATACAGCCTGTCAATGTCACGTTAGTGTGATAGACACTGACAAGCTTCTCTCTGGAATGTAGCTCCTAAAAGAGCTGTTGGTTTTCTTCTTCTTCTTCTTCCTATCCTATCCCTGCCTACCAGAATCTAATACCTAACTCTATAGACGCAGACCTCCGTCTGTGACCAAGGGAAAGCTCAGAATGACGCGAAGCTGGGCGGCGCTGTTCTTATCAATCAGAGGTCACGTTTTCGGCAGCCAATGGCATTTTCCTATTTTTTTTCAAGGTCCCTGTTCTCGTAGTTCCTGTCCCACCTCCCCTGTGCTGTTATTGGAGCAAAAAAAGCACCAGGGAAGGTGGGAGGGGAATCAAGTTTTCAGATTCGAATCGAACACCGCGAACAGTGTGATATCCGATCGAACATGTGTTCAATAGAACACTGTTCGCTCATCTCTAATACACACATATCCCTCATGCATATACACACATAAACATCACAACTCACCAATTCTATATACAAATAAGAGCGTCATTAAATTAATATTTATAAAAAAAATAGCGACTTTTGGTAAATTTTGGAAAATACAGTGTTTGCTAAAAGTATTGCCCCCCCCCCCCCTGCAGTTCTGTCAGATAATACTTGTTGTCTTGCAGAAAATGATTACAAGCACAAACTCTTTGGTAATATCTTCATTTATTTTGCTTGCAATGAAAAAACACAAAAGAGAATGAAGAAAAAAAGTCACATCATTGATCATTTTACACAAAACTCCAAAAATGGTCCGGACAGAAGTATTGGCGCCCTCAGCCTAATACTTGGTAGCACAACCTTTAGACACAATAACTGCGCACAACCGTTTCCGGTAACTAGCAATGAGTTTCTTACAAGGCTCTGCTGGAATCTTAGACCATTCTTCTTTGGCAAACTGCTTCACGTCCCCCCTGAGATGTGAAGGGGGCCTTCTCCAAACTGCCATCAAGAGAGCTCTCCTCCCCCCCCCACAGGTGTTCTATGGGATTCAGGGCTGGACTCATTGCTGGCCACTTTACAAGTCTCCAGGGCTTTCTCTCACCACCATTTTCTAGTGCTGACCTGAAGTGTGTTTTTGGTCATTGTCCTGCTGGAAGACCCATGACCTCTGAGGGAGACCCGGCTTTCTCACACTGGGCCTTACATTATGCTTCACAATTTGTTGGTAGTCTTCAGAGTTCATAATGCCATGCACACGGTCAAGCAGTCCAGTGCCAGAGGCAGCAAAGCAACCCCAAAACATCAGGGAACCTCCGCCATGTCTGACTGTAGGGGGCGTCTTCTTTTCTTTGAAGGCCTCTTTTTTTTCCTGTAAACTCTATGTTGAGGCCTTTTCCTACTTTTGTCTCATCTGACCAGAGAACATTCTTCCAGAACGGTTTTGGCTTTCTCAGGTAAGTTTTGGCAAACTCCAGCCTGGCTTATGTCTCTGGGTAAGAAGTGGGGTCTTCCTGGGTCTCCTACCATACAGTCCCTTCTCATTCAGACGCTGACACTGGATAGTACAGGGTGACACTGTTGTACCCTCGGACTGCAGGGCAGCTTGAACTTGTTTGGATGTTAGTCGAGGTTCTTTATCCATCATCCGCACAATCTTGCGTTGAAATCTCTCGTCAATTTTTCTTTTCCGCCCACATGTAGGGAGGTTAGCCACGTGCCATGGGCTTTACACTTCTCTATGACACTGCGCACGGTAGACACAGGAACATTCAGGTTTTTGGAGATGGACTTGTAGCCTTGAGATTGCTCATGCTTCCTCACAATTTTGCTTCTCAAGTCCTCAGACAGTTCTTTGGTCTTCTTTCTTTTCTCCATGCTCAACATGGTCACACAAGGACACAGGACAGAGGTGGAGTCAACTTTAATCCATTTCAACTGGCTGCAAGTGTGATTTAGTTATTGCCACCACCTGTTAGGTGCCTCAGGTAAGTAACAGGTGCTGTTAATTACACAAATTAGAGAAGCATCACATGATTTTTCAAAAAGTGCCAATACTTTTGTCCACCCCCTTTTTTATGTTTGGTGTGGAATTATATCCAATTTGGCTTTTTGACAATTCTTTTTGTGCTTTTCCATTGAAAACAAATTAATTGAAGATAATACCAAAGAATTTGTGATTGAAATCATTTTCTGAAAGAACATATTATCTGATAGAATAATAGAATAATTGACATCAGGGATAACTCAGATCACACAGAGGAGTCAGGGATAGCATCCGTCACAGCTGGAGAGTAGGTCCACACATCTGTCCGCTTCATCGCGTTTAATGGAGGAAGAGGAGGAGGAGGAGGAGGAGGAAGAAGAGTTGTCCGATGATGTGATGGTGATACAGGAGGCTTCCGGGCAACTTCAAATCGTCCCATTGTTGCAGCGCGGATGGGTAGAAAGGGAGGATGAGGAGGAAATGGAGATTGAACTTTCCGGTGGGGCCAGATGAGTCATGCCAACTAACACTGTGGCAGACATGGCTGAGTTCATGTTGGGGTGCTTTACAACCGACAAGCGTATTGTCAAAATCATGGAGGACAACCAGTACTGGATATTTGCTATCCTTGACCTCCGGTATAAAAACAACATCTCCTCTTTTATTCCGGTAGAGGGGAGGGCCAATCGCATCAATGCTTGCCACAAGCAATTGGTGCAGAATATGATGGAGATGTTTCCAGCATGTGACATTGGCGGCAGGGAGGGCAGTTCCTCCAGTAGGCGACCAAGTGCTCACCGGTCCACACAAACAAGGGGCACACTGTCTAAGGTCTGGGACACCTTGATGGCACCCCCTCGCCAAAGTGCCGCCACTGAGGGTCCTAGTGTCACCAGGCGTGAGAAGCATAGGCGCATGTTGCGGGAATACCTTTCCGACCACAGCCCTGTCTTCTCCGATCCCTCTGCGTCCTACACGTATTGGGTGTCGAAGTTGGACCTGTGGCTTGAACTTGCCCTATATGCCTTGGAGGTGCTGTCCTGTCCTGCCGCCAGCGTCCTATCTGAGAGGGTGTTCAGTGCAGCCGGTGGCATCATCACTGACAAGTGCACCCGTCTGTCAGCTGAGAGTGCTGACCGGCTCACTTTGACCAAAATAAACCACCACTGGATAGAGCCTTCATTTTCGTGCCCACCTGTGTAAAGCACCCCAACATGAAACTCCATGTCTGTACTCAACCTCTCCAATTCCTCCGCATCCTCATACTCATCCACCATAAGCGTTGCACAATTCTGCTACTACTAGGCTCCCTCCACCCTGATTTCCCACAACTCTGCTGGTTAGAGGCTCCCTCCACCCTGATTTCCCACAACTCTGCTGGTTAGAGGCTCCCTCCACCCTGATTTCCCACAACTCTTCTGGTTAGAGGCTCTCTCCACCCTGATTTCCCACAACTCTGCTGGTTAGAGGCTCTCTCCACCCTGATTTCCCACAACTCTGCTAGTTAGAGGCTCCCTCCACCCTGATTTCCTACAACTCTGCTGGTTAGAGGCTCCCTCCACCCTGATTTCCCACAACTCTGCTGGTTAGAGGCTCCCTCCACCATGAATTTCCCTAAACTGGGATGGTTAGAGGCTCCTTCCACCATGAATTTCCCCAAACTGTGCTGGTTAGAGGCTCCCTCCACCATGAATTTCCCCAAACTTGGCTGGCTAGAGGCTCCCTCCACCATGAATTTCCCCAAACTTGGCTAGCTAGAGGCTCCCTCCACCATGAATTTCCCCAAACTTGGCTGGTTAGAGGCTCCCTCCACCATGAATTTCCCCAAACTGTGCTGGTTATAGGCTCCCTCCACCATGAATTTCCCCAAACTTGGCTGGTTAGAGGCTCCCTCCACCATGAATTTCACAAAACTGGGCTGGTTAGAGGCTCCTTCCACCATGAATTTTCCCAAACTCTGCTGGTTAGAGGCTCAATCCACCCTGATTTTCAAAAGCAATGTTGGTGCCAACCTCAACTCACTACAAGGGTCAAATTCACTGCTGGTGACAAGCTCTCCTCACTCCAAGGGCCAAATACACATGTTTCCAGGTATTTTCCCACTTTGATAGAGGTTTTTTGGAATGTGTAAAGTGTGTAGTTGTTAGGCTGTGATTTTGGGGTAATAGAGGGTCTTTGGTGTGTTAGATGCCCCAGACATGCTTCCCCTGCTGTCCCAGTGTCATTCCAGAGGTGTTGGCATAATTTCCTGTGGTGTCATAGTGGACTTGGTGACCCTCCTGAGACGGATTTGGGTTTCCCCCTTAACGAGTATATGTTCCCCATAGACTATAATGAGGTTCGAAACCCGTTCGAACACTCGAACAGTGAGCGGATGTTCGAATCGGATTTTGAACCTCGAACATTTTAGTGTTCGCTCATCTCTAATCTTCGCTTAACCTGATTATACAGCCTGGTCACGGTTGGGAGGAAGGACCTCTGATAACGCTGCTTCTCACACTTGCGGTGAAGCAGTCGGTCACTGGCAGTACTGCCCAGTGCTATCCCAGTCTTATACATGGGATGGGAGTTATTCTTCAGCATGGAGCTCACCACGAACAGTATCCTTCTGTCACCAACCATCTGTACTGGGTCCAGGGGGCTCCTCAGTACAGAGCTAAATTTTCTAATCCGCCTGTCAAGTCTATTTCTGTAACTGGCCAGTATGCTACTCCCCCAGTAGGCCACTCCAAAGAATATGGCTGATATTACTGCAGAGTTGAAAAGGGCCCTAAGAACTGGCCCCTCTAGAGCATGGTAAAGCTTGCTGTGACCCTTTCTGTGCAGTACATCAGGTGATCAGCCCAGTCCGGATTATTATTGAGGAGCACACCCAGGTCCTTATAGGTCTTGACTGTCTCAATGCATGTCCCCTGAGAGTCCACCAGAATCAGAGCACTTCTCCTTGGTCTTCCCTGATGTCCACCCCCATCTCCTTGGTCTTCCCTGATGTCCACCCCATCTCCTTGGTCTTCCCAGCATTGATCCTGAGGAGGTTCCGCTGGAACCAATTCTCAAAATCCTAGTTTAGGGCTAAGGCCCCAGTGGAGTAAAGGATTATCTTATCTTATCTTATCTTATAGTGGCCTCTGCACACAGTATCATTCCCCATAGTAGCCCCTGCACACAGTATTATGCCCAACTGTGGACAGTCATGAACCTAGAGATGCAGACCTCAGAGTATAATAATCAAAGACCTAAGCGGGATACCAACATAAAAAACACTGTTACTTACCTCTCCCTGCCTCCTCTGCACTCCTCGGTGGTGTTGGCCATCTTCAATGACGTCCGGAACGTCACATGATCCGGGACACAGGCCCCTGTCAGGGACATCACACAAGTAGGCCCAAAGCCTGCTTGGAGCCCAAAGAGGTAAGTAACAGTTTTTTTTTTTTTATGTTCCATTACCTGTCCTGGGTCTCCGATCATTATACTCAGAGGTCTGAAAACTGAAATAATATGTAATGTACACGGTGAATGTTGGGAAAAAAAATGGAAAAAACTCAAGGAAGTAGTGATTTTTCGCCATCTCTCTTTACAAAATATGCTATAAAAAGTTATCAAAAATTCATGCGTACCCCACAACAGTACCAAGAAAAATCACAGGTTGTCCTGCAAAAAATAAGCCCTCAACCAACACTGACAACCAAAAAATAAAAATGTTACGCCTCATAGAAGATGGTGAGGCAAAAAACATTGATTTATTTTCCCAAATGTGTTTTTTGTCCTGCAGAATTAGTATCCTATAAAAAATAATATAAATGATGACCTTGTTTCCCTTCCAAGAAGGGAAGAATCTGTCACATGGGTTCATGGCATCCTACAGAAATCACTGAACTGAGAAAGTCATAAAGGATGATTCTTTGAACTGATAAGAACATTGCGAACTTATGAACTGTTTAATTGTATGTATCAATAACCAATAACCTTCTTTCACCCTCCCTCCTAAAAGTCTATTCCTAAGTGTCCTTTTGTACATAAATATTAGAGATGAGCGAACAGTAAAATATTCAATATTCGTTATTCGTTTCGAATAGCCACTCAATATTTGACTATTGCATTGAATATCAAACCCCATTATAGTCTATGGGAAAAAATGCTTCATTTCAGGGGAACCCACCATTCGACTCAGGAGGGTCACCAAGTCCACTATGACACCCCAGGAAATTATTCCAACACCTCTGCAATGCAACTGGGACAGCAGGGGAAGCATGTCTGGGGGCATCTAACAAGCCCAAGTCACTGTTGTACCCCGACATCACAGCCTATCAACTACACACTTCCCACACTCTAAAACTGGACCAGATTATGACCCGGTCCCAGCCTCAACTACATTCACCCAGTGTACCGTCAGTGAAATGTAGCATCCCTGTCCACACGCACTTGTCCACGCGTTGGTGGTCAAGTGGACCTTTGTGCAAATCGCGGAACTTAGGGCCCGTCTGATGTTGCGTGACATGTGCTGGTGCAAGGCTGGGACGGCACAGAGGGAGAAGTAGTGACGGCGGCATAGCGAGGTGCAGCACTTGCCATCAGGTCACGGTAGGCTTGAGTTTCCACAAGCCGAAACGGCAACATCTCCTGGGCGAGGAGTTTGGAGATGTGCGCGTTTAAGGCTTGTGCATGGGGGTGGGTAGCGCTGTATTTTTGCCTGTGCTCAAAAGTCTGGAAGATGATGAGTTGCTGTGAAGAGGAGCATGAATGTACAGGAGAAGGAGCTAAGGCAGGAGAAGGAGCTGTGGCAGGAAAGGGGGAGGATGAGGGAGAAGTGGTGGATGCAGATGTGGAGGTTTCCTGGCTGCTGGTCAGGACTGCAGCGCCAGCCCTGGCAACAGTGGGAGAGGCAGTGGCGACAACGCCGGATGACGATTGTCCTGCATTTGCTCTCTACCACTGAGCCCAGTGCTTGCCTTCCAAATGAAGGCGCATGGCAGTGGTTGTAAAGTTGTTCTTTTCAGGGCCCCTACTCAGTTTCGAGTTGCAGAGTGTGCAAGCCGCACTATATTTGTCTGTCGCATAGACATTAAAAAAAAAAATTCCACACAACCGAAGACCGTGGCCTTGATGTGGGAGTTTTTCTAGGCTGGGTACAAGAGGGAACATTTTGGGCCCTGCTGGCTGTGGCCTGGCTTCGGTGAAGCAGCTGTTCTCTGCCTCTGGACATGGCTCTGCCTCTAGCCACCCTCTTTGGTGCTGCACTTCCCTACACATCTCCACTGCTCTCCCGGCTTGACATCCGCCCTGTCCAGGTCGGGTCACTGAAGTCCGAGGGTACAACAGTGACAACCCGTACTATCCGTCAGCGTCTGAATGAAAAGGGACTGTATGGTAGGAGACCCAGGAAGACCCCACTTCTTACCCAGAGACATAAAAAAGCCAGGCTGGAGTTTGCCAAAACTTACCTGAGAAAGCCAAAAATGTTCTGGAAGAATGTTCTCTGGTCAGATGAGACAAAAGTAGGAAAATGCCTCAACATAGAGTTTACAGGAATAAAAAGAGGCCTTCAAAGAAAAGAACACGGTCCCTACAGTAAACATGGCGGAGGTTGTCTGATGTTTTGGGGTTGCACTGCTGCCTCTGGCACTGGACTTCTTGACCGTGTGCATGGCATTATGAAGTCTGAAGACGACCAACAGATTGTGCAGCATAATGTAGGGCCCAGTGTGAGAAAGCCGGGTCTCCCTCAGAGGTCATGGCTCTTCCAGCAGGACAATGACCCAAAACACACTTCAGGTCAGCACTAGAAAATGGTGGTGAGAGAAAGCCCTGGAGACTTGTAAAGTGGCAGCAATGAGTCCAGCCCTGAATCCCATAGAACACCTGTGGGGGAGGGGGAGAGATCTCTTGATGTCAGTTTGGAGAAGGCCCCCTTCACATCTCAGGGGGGACCTGGAGCAGTTTGCCAAAGAAGAATGGTCTAAGATTCCAGCAGAGCCTTGTAAGAAACTCATTGCTGGTTACCGGAAGCGGTTGTGCGCAGTTATTGTGTCTAAAGGTTGTGCTACCAAGTATTAGGCTGAGGGCGCCAATACTTCTGTCCGGCTCATTTTTGGAGTTTTGTGTAAAATGATCAATGATTTGACTTTTTTTCATTCTCTTTTGTGTTTTTTCATTGCAAGCAAAATAAATGAAGATATTACCAAAGAGTTTGTGCTTGTAATCATTTTCTGGAAGACACTGAGTATTACCTGACAGAATTGCAGGGGGGACAATACTTTTGGCCAACACTGTATGGTCCTTTGTGTAGTCGTATTTGTACATCCAACTACTTGATTGGTGCTGTTGGTAGGGCATAGAGGAGGTTAAAACTGACCTGGACTTTAGGGAAGGGGTTAAAATAGCACAGGCGGTGAGTATCTTGATAGTCCTTCAATAATGGTATCTGCACTTGCTACCCGGGTGTACATGTTTCTATGGTTGCGTGTAGAGACTCTCACTGCCGTTAGCAGAGTCTAGTAGCTGACGGCCCCTTTTCTTTTATGTAGTTCAGTCTGGACAGCTCCCTGTGATCTCACAATCTAGGTGCATTCTGTTGTTTTCTGCTTTGTTTTGTTTTGTTTTGCTGATCACCTGAAAAGGAAACTGTGTTTACTTACCTTATCCCAAGCCTGCAATGTCAGCATTCCGGGTGCCATGACGAGCAGTCTATAGTTTTCCTCCAATCAGGAACGGGGGGCGAAGCGCTGTCGCTGCACCCTCGCCATGTGGGATTTTGATTGGCTGTCGGCAGCCTTTGCTTGCATATATATAGACCCGCCCGCTGGCTTTCACATCATAAGTATTGGCGTCCACCACCAGGGCGCCGAGAACTGTGGTTCTTACCGCACTTTATTGTTTTTGTAGGGTAGAATTTGTATCGCTCTTTTGGGTAACTCTGCTGATGAACCCTGGGTGAATGTATCACTTAGGCCGGGTTCACACAATGTATTACGGCACATAATGTGGTACGTAGATGGCGCAGGAGCTTTTGCAGGCCGTATACACTCCCATTGCCGGTACCGTATACGTGGCGCTATTTTGCCGCCGTGATTTTGCGGCATCTTCCGGCTCTGAATTCACTCTGCCAGGCATCGGGCCTGGGCAGAGCCGACTGCGCATGCCCGCTTGTAGTGCGGGCATGTGCAGTCGGCTCTGCCCAGGCCTGATGCCTGGCGGAGTAAATTCAGAGCCGGAAGACGCCGCGGGGACGCTGCACGGAGAAGACTTCTCGAAGGATCCAGTCCGACCCTCACTCATGGACTTGGTAAGTGTAATTTGATCGAACGTTGCCTACCCCTGAAACGAGCATTTTCCCCCCATAGAGTATAATAGGATTCGATATTCGATTTGAGTAGTCGAATATAGAGGGGCTACTCGAAACGAATCTCGAATCTCGAACATTTTACTGTTCGCTCATCTCTAGTTGTTTCCTCGCAATTGCACCCTCACCAGGGCATTTAAGAGTGCCTGTAATCTGTAACACTATTCTAAGTGATTGTGGAAGAGATACGCTAAACTGACCTGGCGTTTCTAGTCCTTAATATCTATGACACAGCCCCCATGGGCATGTTAGTCTGGGACTAGACTATAACAGTGGGCTGAATTTTGTATGTGTTATCACTCTATACATGTTTATTAATGAGTCTCAATAAAATTTGTATTTTATCTCACTACCTAATGCCATACACAAGTTTTGCATTTTACATAGATCAGTTGAGTATATCCTTTATACTTGTTCCTCACTCTCTATTCTTTATTGAAAAAAATTAAAAAAATTAAGAAAAAAATATATAAAACCAAATAGATGTTGTTTTTTAGCCTATGAATTTACATCATTGTTTGTGGGTTTATCAGTCAGAATATTAGACTGTAGTCTCAGTAGTGTCAGGGGTTAATGTGAGTGATGACAATCTTTGTACATGCAATATGCTTGTGTTACAGAAGGAAATAAATCAGTATAAGAGGAGGACGGCTGAGACCGGTTATTTCTTCTACAAGTCTCTATAGTAAGGACGGTTCAGAGCACAATCCTCGGAGAGCAGATCCAGAATGATGTGCAATGAGAGCAGAGAATGTAAAATCTATCTCATAATACTGTATAAAAGGAGGGGAGATGAGAGCAGTCACCATATAGCATGTCCTGATCCTGGGGGCCGTGCTGTCTGTGTCACTGCTGCCTCACTGCTTCTACCCAGCATGTCTTACTGAGGACAGAATATATGTCATCTCATCATCACTATCCTACTCCTATAAGGAGATGCACAGTCTCATTATTTTGTTCCTTCTTCTTTTGTTTCCTCTAACACAATTTGTCTGTGCTCTTAGGATTAAAGAAGTTCATAAGGATGTGCTGAAGTGTTCCCGGGATGGAGATCTCATTATTGGTGGGTTATTGACAATGCATAAATCTGCAGGTTATCGTCAACTCCAAGTCCGAAATTACACAGGTTTTTGGTGTTCTGAGTAAGTCCTTATTTCATGTACAAATTGTCATCAGAAAAGTAGAGCGAGTTGTGTGAGGTCTGTAGTCAGTTCCCTGCAGATAAGGACTCGATAAACCATAAGGAAGTGTCTGTGATCTTTCTGTAGCCGGAGGATCTTGTGCAGGTTCTTGTGATTCTCCTCATATTCCAGTTCCTAGTAAATGCTGCTCATGTATTCCTATCAGTATCCTCAGCTGTACACAGGCCTCACTTACAATCTTTACACTCACTATGGTTTAATAATCTCTCAGTAAAAATGTTTTCCTTATTATTTTCTTTGAAAAATTCCTTAGAAAAATAGCCAATTCCTCCTCACTTTATAGCTAGCAGCAGACTGAGAGTTTGCCAAATCTTCTCCTTCACTTTCAACCAAATCTAATGCAATTATCAGTCCCCAAAATGAGTAATTTAATTATTATTTCGATAAAACTGATTTACGGGAAGCTCAAATAAGATGGATATTTCTTAGAATTTTTTAATGTAAAAACAAAGCTATTGAATCCACTGGATGTCATACTACGTTTTATAGCTATATAGTCCTAGGAGCCTTTAGGGTGTGTTAACACGATGTAAAATGGAGCGTGATCTGGCACGTATATGGCGTGCCAGAGTTTGAGTGCTCAAAAAGATCCCATTGATTTCAATGGGAGTTACGAGCATATACGCCGCGTTATTTTGCGCCCGTAATTTTGCGGCCACAGTGTCATACACTATGTTTTATAGATATATAGTCATAGGAGTCCTGACAGTGTCATATACTATGTATTATAGATATATAGTCCTAGGAGCCCTGACAGTGTCATACACTATGTATTATAGATATATAGTCCTAGGAGCCCTAACAGTGTCATACACTATGTATTATAGATATATAGTCCTAGGAGCCCTGACAGTGTCATACACTATGTATTATAGATATATAGTCCTAGGTGTCCTGACAGTGTCATACACTATGTATTATAGATATATAGTCCTAGGAGCCCTGACAGTGTCATATACTATGTATTATAGATATATAGTCCTAGGAGCCCTGACAGTGTAATACACTATGTATTATAGATATATAGTCCTAGGAGCCCTGACAGTGTCATACACTATGTATTATAGATATATAGTCCTAGGAGAACTGACAGTGTCATACACTATGTATTATAGATATATAGTCCTAGGAGCCCTGACAGTGTCATATACTATGTATTATAGATATATAGTCCTAGGAGCCCTGACAGTGTAATACACTATGTATTATAGATGTATAGCCCTAGGAGCCCTGACAGTGTCATACACTATGTATTAGAGATATATAGTCCTAGGAGCCCTGACACTGTCATACACTATGTTTTATTAAGGGAATAAAAACTCAGCAGGTCTCTCTCATATTACTGAGGTTATGTAGTGAATAAATGGAGTCCAGATCTCTGGTCAGTTCCTCATCTTGATATTTTTGTCTATTTACAGGTTGCATTTTGAGGGATTTGTACATTCTCTGATCTTTCTCTTTGCCATTGATAATATTAACCGGAATCCTGACATTTTACCCAATATTACACTGGGATATGATATTTATGACACATGTGTAGATGAGCGCTTGGCGGTACACCAAGTATTACATCTTCTATCTGGCCCGGGTATGGTGATACCTAATTACTCCTGTAGGGGGCATGGCAAGCTGGCCGGTATCATTGGAGACCACCACTCATCTACCACTATTCCCACAGCACAAATCCTTGGACTATATGGATATCCTCAGGTATTGGATACTCCGGCATTGTCTATTAGTACAAGTGTAATATGATTGAGATGGGATATTTGTGAGTGTATACCTGACTAGAGATGAGCGAACAGTAAAATATTCGATGTACGTTATCCGTTCTGAATAGCATCTCAATATTCGACTATTCAAACGAATATCAAACCCTATTATAGTCTATGGGAGAAAATGCTTCGTTTCAGGGGATCCCACCATTCGACTTTTTGGCCCTTGGGGTGAGTGGAGCCTTTCAATTACAGTGCTTTTGGCCCTTGGAGTGAGTGGAGCCTTTCAACTACAGTGCTTTTGGCCCTTGGAGTGAGTGAAGCCTTTAGAAAGCAGTGTTTTTGGTCCTTGGAGTGAGTGGAGCCTTTCAACTACAGTGCTTTTGGCCCTTAGAGTGAGTGGAGCCTTTCAACTACAGTGCTTTTGGCCCTTGGAGTGAGAAGAGTCTTTAGAAAGCAGTGTTTTTGGCCCCTGGAGTGAGTGGAGCCTTTAGAAAGCAGTGTTTTTGGCCCTTGGAGTGAGTGAAGCCTTTAGAAAGCAGTGTTTTTGGCCCTTGGATTGAGTGGAGCCTTTAGGAAGCAGCGTTTTTGGCCCCTGGGGTGAGTGGAGCCTTTCAACTACAGTGCTTTTGGCCCTTGGGGTGAGTGGAGCCTTTAGAAAGCAGTGTTTGTGGCCCTTGGAGTGAGTAGAGCCTTTAGAAAGCAGTGTTTTTGGCCCTTGGGGTGAGTGGAGCCTTTCATCTACAGTGCTTTTGGCCCTTGGAGTGAGTGGAGCCTTTCAACTGCAGTGCTTTTGGCCCTTGGAGTGAGTAGAGCCTTTAGAAAGCAGTGTTTTTGGCCCTTGGAATGAGTGGAGCCTTTAGAAAGCAGTGTTTTTGGCCCTTGGAGTGAGTGGAGCCTTTAGAAAGCAGTGTTTTTGGCCCTTGGGGTGAGTGGAGCCTTTCATCTACAGTGCTTTTGGCCCTTGGAGTGAGTGGAGCCTTTCAACTGCAGTGCTTTTGGCCCTTGGAGTGAGTAGAGCCTTTAGAAAGCAGTGTTTTTGGCCCTTGGAGTGAGTGGAGCCTTTAGGAAGCAGCGTTTTTGGCCCCTGGGGTGAGTGGAGCCTTTCAACTACAGTGCTTTTGGCCCTTGGGGTGAGTGGAGCCTTTAGAAAGCAGTGTTTGTGGCCCTTGGAGTGAGTAGAGCCTTTAGAAAGCAGTGTTTTTGGCCCTTGGGGTGAGTGGAGCCTTTCATCTACAGTGCTTTTGGCCCTTGGAGTGAGTGGAGCCTTTCAACTGCAGTGCTTTTGGCCCTTGGAGTGAGTAGAGCCTTTAGAAAGCAGTGTTTTTGGCCCTTGGAATGAGTGGAGCCTTTAGAAAGCAGTGTTTTTGGCCCTTGGAGTGAGTGGAGCCTTTAGAAAGCAGTGTTTTTGGCCCTTGGGGTGAGTGGAGCCTTTCATCTACAGTGCTTTTGGCCCTTGGAGTGAGTGGAGCCTTTCAACTGCAGTGCTTTTTGCCCTTGGAGTGAGTAGAGCCTTTAGAAAGCAGTGTTTTTGGCCCTTGGAGTGAGTGGAGCCTTTAGAAAGCAGTGTTTTTGGCCCTTGGAGTGAGTGGAGCCTTTAGAAAGCAGTGTTTTTGGCCCTTGGGGTGAGTGGAACCTTTAGAATGCAGTGTTTTTGGCCCTTGGGGTGAGTGGAGCCTTTCAACTACAGTGCTTTTGGCCCTTGGAGTGAGTAGAGCCTTTAGAAAGCAGTGTTTTTGGCCCTTGGGGTGAGTGGAGCCTTTCAATTACAGTGCTTTTGGCCCTTGGAGTGAGTGGAGCCTTTCAACTACAGTGCTTTTGGCCCTTGGAGTGAGTGGAGCCTTTCAACTACAGTGCTTTTGGCCCTTGGAGTGAGTGGAGCCTTTCAACTACAGTGCTTTTGGCCCTTGGAGTGAGTAGAACCAGTGTTTTTGGTCCTTGGGGTGAGTGGAGCCTTTAGAAAGCAGTGTATTTGGCCCTTAGAGTGAGTGGAGCCTTTATAAAGCAGTGTTTTTGGCCCTTGGGGTGAGTGGAGCCTTTAGAAAGCAGTGTTTTTGGCTCTTGGATTGAGTGGAGCCTTTAGAAAGCAGTGTTTTTGGCCCTTGGAGTGAGTGGAGCCTTTCAACTACAGTGCTTTTGGCCCTTGGAGTGAGTAGAGCCTTTAGAAAGCAGTGTTTTTGGCCCTTGGGGTGAGTGGAGCCTTTAGAAAGCAGTGTTTTTGGCCCTTGGGGTGAGTGGAGCCTTTCAACTACAGTGCTTTTGGCCCTTGGAGTGAGTGGAGCCTTTCAACTACAGTGCTTTTGGCCCTTGGAGTGAGTAGAGACTTTAGAAAGCCGTGTTTTTGGCCCTTGGGGTGAGTGGAGCCTTTAGAAAGCAGTGTTTTGGGCCCTTGGGGTGAGTGGAGCCTTTAGAAAGCAGTGTTTTTGGCCCTTGGAGTGAGTGGAGCCTTTAGAAAGCAGTGTTTTGGGCCCTTGGGGTGAGTGGAGCCTTTCAAATACAGTGCTTTTGGCCCTTGGAGTGAGTGGAGCTTTTCAACTACAGTGCTTTTGGCCCTTGGAGTGAGTAGAGACTTTAGAAAGCCGTGTTTTTGGCCCTTGGGGTGAGTGGAGCCTTTCAATTACAGTGCTTTTGGCCCTTGGAGTGAGTGGAGCCTTTCAACTACAGTGCTTTTGGCCCTTGGAGTGAGTAGAACCTTTAGAAAGCAGTTTTTTGGGCCCTTGGAGTGAGTGGAGCCTTTATAAAGCAGTGTTTTTGGTCCTTGGGGTGAGTGGAGCCTTTAGAAAGCAGTGTATTTGGCCCTTGGGGTGAGTGGAGCCTTTCAACTACAGTGCTTTTGGCCCTTGGAGTGAGTAGAGCCTTTAGAAAGCAGTGTTTTTGGCCCTTGGGGTGAGTGGAGCCTTTCAACTACAGTGTTTTTGGCCCTTGGAGTCAGTGGAGCCTTTCCACTACAGTGCTTTTGGCCCTTGGAGTGAGTGGAGCCTTTAGAAAGCAGTGTTTTTGGTCCTTGGGGTGAGTGGAGCCTTTAGAAAGCAGTGTATTTGGCCCTTGGAGTGAGTGGAGCCTTTATAAAGCAGTGTTTTTGGCCCTTGGGGTGAGTGGAGCCTTTCAACTACAGTGCTTTTGGCTGTTTGGAGTGAGTAGAGCCTTTAGAAGCAGTGTTTTTGGCCCTTGGGGTGAGTGGAGCCTTTCAATTACAGTGCTTTTGGCCCTTGGAGTGAGTGGAGCCTTTAGAAAGCAGTGTTTTTGGCCCTTGGGGTGAGTGGAGCCTTTCAACTACAGTGCTTTTGGCCCTTGGAGTGAGTGGAGCCTTTCAACTACAGTGCTTTTGGCCCTTGGAGCGAGTAGAACCTTTAGAAAGCAGTGTTTTGGCCCTTGGAGTGAGTGGAGCCTTTAGAAAGCAGTGTTTTTGGTCCTTGGGGTGAGTGGAGCCTTTAGAAAGCAGTGTATTTGGCCCTTGGAGTGAGTGGAGCCTTTATAAAGCAGTGTTTTTGGCCCTTGGGGTGAGTGGAGCCTTTCAATTACAGTGTTTTTGGCCCTTGGAGTCAGTGGAGCCTTTCCACTACAGTGCTTTTGGCCCTTGGAGTGAGTGGAGCCTTTAGAAAGCAGTGTTTTTGGCCCTTGGGGTGAGTGGAGCCTTTCAACTACAGTGCTTTTGGCCCTTGGAGTGAGTGGAGCCTTTCAACTACAGTGCTTTTGGCCCTTGGAGCGAGTAGAACCTTTAGAAAGCAGTGTTTTTGGCCCTTGGAGTGAGTGGAGCCTTTAGAAAGCAGTGTTTTTGGTCCTTGGGGTGAGTGGAGCCTTTAGAAAGCAGTGTATTTGGCCCTTGGAGTGAGTGGAGCCTTTATAAAGCAGTGTTTTTGGCCCTTGGGGTGAGTGGAGCCTTTCAACTACAGTGCTTTTGGCCCTTGGAGTGAGTAGAGCCTTTAGAAGCAGTGTTTTTGGCCCTTGGGGTGAGTGGAGCCTTTCAATTACAGTGTTTTTGGCCCTTGGAGTCAGTGGAGCCTTTCCACTACAGTGCTTTTGGCCCTTGGAGTGAGTGGAGCCTTTAGAAAGCAGTGTTTTTGGCCCTTGGGGTGAGTGGAGCCTTTCAACTACAGTGCTTTTGGCCCTTGGAGTGAGTGGAGCCTTTCAACTACAGTGCTTTTGGCCCTTGGAGTGAGTGGAGCCTTTAGAAAGCAGTGTTTTTGGTCCTTGGGGTGAGTGGAGCCTTTAGAAAGCAGTGTATTTGGCCCTTGGAGTGAGTGGAGCCTTTATAAAGCAGTGTTTTTGGCCCTTGGGGTGAGTGGAGCCTTTCAACTACAGTGCTTTTGGCTGTTTGGAGTGAGTAGAGCCTTTAGAAGCAGTGTTTTTGGCCCTTGGGGTGAGTGGAGCCTTTCAATTACAGTGCTTTTGGCCCTTGGAGTGAGTGGAGCCTTTAGAAAGCAGTGTTTTTGGCCCTTGGGGTGAGTGGAGCCTTTCAACTACAGTGCTTTTGGCCCTTGGAGTGAGTGGAGCCTTTCAACTACAGTGCTTTTGGCCCTTGGAGCGAGTAGAACCTTTAGAAAGCAGTGTTTTGGCCCTTGGAGTGAGTGGAGCCTTTAGAAAGCAGTGTTTTTGGTCCTTGGGGTGAGTGGAGCCTTTAGAAAGCAGTGTATTTGGCCCTTGGAGTGAGTGGAGCCTTTATAAAGCAGTGTTTTTGGCCCTTGGGGTGAGTGGAGCCTTTCAATTACAGTGTTTTTGGCCCTTGGAGTCAGTGGAGCCTTTCCACTACAGTGCTTTTGGCCCTTGGAGTGAGTGGAGCCTTTAGAAAGCAGTGTTTTTGGCCCTTGGGGTGAGTGGAGCCTTTCAACTACAGTGCTTTTGGCCCTTGGAGTGAGTGGAGCCTTTCAACTACAGTGCTTTTGGCCCTTGGAGCGAGTAGAACCTTTAGAAAGCAGTGTTTTTGGCCCTTGGAGTGAGTGGAGCCTTTAGAAAGCAGTGTTTTTGGTCCTTGGGGTGAGTGGAGCCTTTAGAAAGCAGTGTATTTGGCCCTTGGAGTGAGTGGAGCCTTTATAAAGCAGTGTTTTTGGCCCTTGGGGTGAGTGGAGCCTTTCAACTACAGTGCTTTTGGCCCTTGGAGTGAGTAGAGCCTTTAGAAGCAGTGTTTTTGGCCCTTGGGGTGAGTGGAGCCTTTCAATTACAGTGTTTTTGGCCCTTGGAGTCAGTGGAGCCTTTCCACTACAGTGCTTTTGGCCCTTGGAGTGAGTGGAGCCTTTAGAAAGCAGTGTTTTTGGCCCTTGGGGTGAGTGGAGCCTTTCAACTACAGTGCTTTTGGCCCTTGGAGTGAGTGGAGCCTTTCAACTACAGTGCTTTTGGCCCTTGGAGCGAGTAGAACCTTTAGAAAGCAGTGTTTTTGGCCCTTGGAGTGAGTGGAGCATTTAGAAAGCAGTGTTTTTGGTCCTTGGAGTGAGTAGAACCTTTAGAAAGCAGTGTTTTATGCCCTTTTGGTGACTAGAGCCATGCAGCAGCAGTGTTTCATTCTTTGGCCCTTGGGTAGGGTTGAGCCGATCTTGACTTTTCAGGATTGATTTTAAAATCCGATTTCCAATCATTTTTCATTCGAACCCAATCTCGATCCCAATTCCGATCCCAATGCAAGTCAATGGGATTTTTTAATTAATCGGAGATCGGATTTTAAAATAAATCCTATTTACTATACAGCATGGAATCTAACAATTGTTAGAATCCATGCTGTGTAGTGAATCACTAAAGTAGCCAGAGGATTTTTTTTTAATCCTCTGGCTACTTAGTCCCCCCTGGTGTCCACTTACCTCCAGAGATGGTTGGTCCGGTGCCCGATGCCTTCTTCTTTGCTTCGCTGCTGCTCCATGCTGCTCCCTGCCAGGTTAGGAGAGTGTGGGCGGGTTAGGAGAGTGTGGGCAGGTACTGGAAGGGGAGATGTCACGTCTCCCCGCCCTGTACCCGCCCACACTCTCCTAAGCCGCAAGCCCTGCCTACCTAGCGCTTTAAACACTAACCTGGGAGGCGGGGCAGCGAGGCAAGAAGAAGGAGGGCACCGGAGCAGCCATCTCTAGAGGTAAGTAGCTGCTACAGATGTTAGTTTAGCCTCCCATTCCAATGAATGGAGGCAGCCTTCGCGCAGGGGGTTAAGGCTGTGTGCTGGCTGCTTCCATTCATTCCTATGGGACCGTTGCCGAGCCTTCACACTGAGTATACAGCGCATACTCAGTGTGAAGGCTAAGCAAAGCATTGTGGGAAAAGATCACCAATCTCGATCCCACATAAAAAGATTGTGTTCGGAATTCCGATGGTGATCGTGAAATTTTCTCGATCGTCGATCGGAATCCGGTACACGATTGCTCAACCCTACCCTTGGGGTGACTAGTGCCATGCAGCAGCAGTGTTTCATTTTTTGGCCCTTGGGGTGATCCTTAAAAAATTAGATTTCAGGCCATTGGGGTGAGCCCTAAAACATTAATTTTCAGGCCCTTGGGGGGAGCCCTAAAACATTAATTTTCAGGCCCTTGGGGTGAGCCCTAAAACATTAATTTTCAGGCCCTTGGGGGGAGCCCTAAAACATTAATTTTCAGGCCCTTGGGGGGGAGCCCTAAAAAAAATATTTTGCAGGCCCTTGGGTTGGAGCCCTAAAAAATTGAGTTGCAACCCCCTCGGCGGGGGGGGGGGGGGGGAGATAATGGAAATATTTATATATATATATATATATATATATATATATATATAAAAATCACATGCAGAATTAGGGGCTGGGGTTGGAGGAGGAGGATGAGGAAGAGGAGTATGAGGAGGAAGAGTAAATTGTTTGCTGACTGAATCTCTCCAGTACCTGGGCTCTGGAGTGGTTACCCAGCTTGTTATCCACGTCCTCACCCATGTCCCCTGCTGCTGCTGGCAGCCCCTCTCCAGTACCTGGACTGTGGAGTGGATATACAGCTGGGTATCCACATCCTATCCCACGTCCCCTGCTCATGATGACGGACATTCGTGGCATCCCCTCTACAGTAGCTGGACTGTGGGCTAGACACACAGCTGGGTATGCACGTCCACGTCCTCTGCTGCTACTGACGAGAGGCAATGCTGGCAGCCCCTCTCCAGTACCTGGACTGTGGACTACACACCCAGCTGGGTATTCACATCCACGTCCTCGCCCACGTCCCCTGCTGCTACTGACGAGAGGCAATGCTGGCATCCCCTCTCCAGTAGCTGGACTGTGGACTACACACCCAGCTGGGTATGCATGTTCACATCCTCGCCTACGTCCCCTGCTACTACGCTGCATGATTTTCTAGCTAGCTAGCGATTATTGACCTCTGAAAAGAGCTGTTATTATTCACAATTCCTGCCTAAGCAAAGCCCTGTATCGCACTGACAGTCTGACACCACACTCTCCCTATCACTCCAAAACTGAAATGACACGAATAGGGCGGCAGCCGTTCTTATGAATGGGAGGTCACATGTTTTCGGCAGCCAATGTTTTTTTTTCAATTTTTTTCACTGCCTCCGTTGTTGTAGTTCCTGTCCCACCTCCTCTGCGCAGTTATTGGTGCAAAAAACGCGCCAGGGAAGGTGGGAGGGGACACAAATTTTTACTGCATATGCAACCTTGTATTTGATTGTGAACGAATACATCAAACGCCATGATATTCGATCGAATACCTACGGCATTCGCACATCTCTATACCTGACCTATAGAAAGGCCACAAATCTACAACAATCACAAAGTGTCTTAGATAATGGAGAGATATTACTAGATGTATAGTGAATACTAGAGATGGGAGAACTGATTTGTATTGAGCCAGTTTCAAGTTAAAACCTCTGTGATTTATCTTGGGCAAACTAAAATGACCGCAGTAACATTCATTGCAGATCACATATGTGCTGTGACGTTGGCCGGCTTCTGGCATCACCTGACAGACTCTCAGCCAATAATGTAAGGTAGATGGCGACTTTACAGTCACATACACAATATAAGATGCTGCAGGCGGCGAGGAGAAGAGCCATTGTGTTGAAAGAGGACCAAGGGCTGGGCCCACAGGTTCAGCAGGTACACGATGCCACACAGACGCACACAGTGTTTTAATCCCCAGGACAAAGTTTACTGAATCAGTCACAGAATAGCGACCTGGGAAAACATGTAACACGGTATAAACAGAGAAGAAATACAAACTAATATGCAACAGAATATTGCAGCAAACTAACACTATACTCCTAGTTCCCACAGTTACTTAACAGGTACCAGATACAAGTCCTTTAAGAACACGGTTCTCCTGGATCGGTCCCTCGTTGGGGTGCACCCTAAGTATTGCGCAATACTATTTGTAATCCACAGTGAAATGGGGTCTTCACATAAAAGTACAGTTATATCCTATGCTCCAGCTCTCCACTTAACAGACAGGCCAATTTCCCAGATGATAAGGTGTCAGCGTAAGAGTCCCTTATATTTCACCACGTGGACGCGGCCAAGCCGTACTTACAAGTCCTTGAGGCCTTCCTCTCATGTGGTCTCCTTTACCTTCTGAGCTTCAGAGCTTTCCAGACTCAGTCCCAAAAGTAGCACCACAGACTCTGTGTCTCCAGACTCAGTCCACAGCCAGCATGGCAGTTCTTCCATCCAGCAGAGCACAGGCTGCCTTCCAGCATGTCAGGTCTCCACTGTCCCCTCAGCACATCACCTCCAGCCAGGACCCTTCTCTCCACAGAACTCTACTTCCTGTTTCCTGGTAATGGATGATGCAAATGACTATCTCCAGTGCAAGGTATCAAAACTGCAATCCCAGCACACTGCCAGGCTTGTAGGAGTCCAAAATGTCCCAGTAATTATCTGTAATCAGAGTTTGCAACCTCAAACAATATTTACATTCTGAAGAATTAATTGCATTAATTCCCTATGGGCATTTATTAATTTGCTGCCACCTACTGACCAAAGTTAGTTCCTGACAGTTTACTACATCACACCCTTACATGCCACCCCACTAAAATGTTGGCGTCCCGACAACTCTACCAAATAAAATCATCAGCTGCATAGCGCTGAGGGGGGATACCTGCCGTGGAGCGCTCCGACCTGCGAATGCCTGGGTTTGGTGTCACTGGTGTAGGAACTGTATTCAACTCCTCTCGGGGTAGTACTGCAGTTTCTGGGGTATCATTTGTCACAGGACATTCAGGAGTAGGCACTTCATTCGTCTGTACAGGCGGCATAGTGACCAGCCACCACTCGGTGTCTCTTGAACGCACTGGGTCTGGACGTCTTTGCTCAACTTCTCCAGTATTTTCAAGCAAGGACCGTCCCTCAGAAAGACATGGTCTCAGCATGTTACGGTGTAACCTCCGAGTTGGCCCATCAGAGTTTTCTGCTTGGACATCATAGACTGGACCTTCTGAAAACACTTGTCGTTTCACAATGTAGGGCTGTGATTCCCAGCGGTGATCCAATTTGTTAGTGGGCCGCTTTTCACAAACCAGTACTCTTTCACCTGGTAACAATGGTACTGTTTGCACCGGTTGATGATCTCTAGGGACTTGCTTTTGCAATCTCTCATTGACCACCCGTTGGATGGTTCTCAGTTTGTCTCGTTGTTCCTGCACCCAAGAGTCAGCGGTTCTAGTTATCTCTTCAGAAGGTGGGTTGAGATTCATTTCCGTGATTTCCTGTCCAGGACGACCAAACAGCAGCATGTACGGGGTATAGCCAGTAGTGTTATGAACACGATTATTGTATGCCCAGAGCAGCTCGGGCAAATATTCAGGCCAGCGCCTTTTACGATCTGTTTCCAGAGTACGGAGCATCTGTAGAAGTGTTTTGTTGAACCTCTCACAGGCTCCATTGCCCTGCGGGTGGTACGGAGTTGTTCTTGACTTCTCCATCCCATACAGTCGACATAGCTCTTCCATCAGTTTCCCTTGAAAGCAAGCTCCTTGGTCAGAATGAATTCGTTTCGGGCATCCATACACCTGGATGAAGTGTCTGCACACTGCACGGGCGGCTGACTCTGCCGTCTGGTCACGGGTTGGTACTGCCACAGAGAACTTTGTGAAGTGATCCGTCATCACAAGGCAATACTGATGCCCACTCACTGATTGTCCGATTAAGATGTAGTCAATCATCAGAATTTCTAGTGGTGCGGATGTATGAATCACTTGAATGGGGGCCCGCTGCTCTGGAGGTTTCGCCAGCTCACAAACTCGGCATTTTTGGCACACTTCCCTGACAATTTGCTCCAGCCGGGGACAGTATACGAATCTCTGCACCCACCTGTACGTTTTCTCTGCTCCAAAGTGGGCACCCTTCTCATGTCCCTCAAGGGCTACTCTTCGGGCCAAGACACCTGGGATCACTATTTGCCACCTCTCTTCAAGATCTGTCGGCAGGAACACTCTCCGATACATGACCTCATTTTGAATTATTAGCCGGTCCCATTGTTGTAACAGTTTCCATCCGTCTGAAGACAAATGACTTCGCATGTCAAGATTAGGCCAGGTTTCCATTTTAACCCAGTATTTTATTTTCCGTAAGTCCGAATCATCATCCTGCACCTGTGCCCATTCTTCTTCAGTCTTCCCTAATAGCACCGTGCCACCAGTAGCCACCCCACTTGAGCTTGCCAAGGGTGACCGTCGGGGCACTCGACTGAGATCAGGTATTTCAGTTCCTTCATTTTCTTCATCGACCTCTCTGACTGGCACCTCCCAGGTGACTCTAGATAGTGCATCAGCATTGGTATTGTCTTTGCCAGCACGATATTTGATGGTATAGTTATACTTCGCTAGTCTAGCCATCCACCTCTGTTCTAGAGCACCAAGCTTTGCATTCTGCAGGTGGGCCAATGGATTATTGTCTGTTCGTACTAGTACATGGGCCCCGGTCAGGTACCCTGAGAATTTCTCGGTCATCGCCCAAACCAACGCCAACAACTCGAGCCTGAAGGAGCTGTAGTTATCCGGATTCCGCTCAGAGTCCCGTAGGGATCGACTAGCATATGCGATGACTCGTTCTTGGCCTTCCTGTTCTTGAGCTAACACTGCTCCTAATCCGTGCAGGCTTCCATCGGTATACAGGATGAATGGCCTGTCAAATTGAGCAAATGCCAGGATGGGAGCGCTAGTCAGGGCCTTCTTTAGTTCATCAAATGCTTGTTGCTGAGGCGGCCCCCATGAGATAGGGCGTGTCTTCGGACCCTGGGAAGTCCCTCTCAAGAGTTCATGTAGTGGACCAGCGATTTTCGCAAACCCTTTTATAAATCTTCGGTAGTAACCGGCCAGTCCCAAAAACGCTCTCACTTCCCGAAGTGTCTTGGGCTGAGGCCACTTGCTCACGGCCTCCACCTTACTATCTGCAGGACGAACTCCTTCAGCAGATACCTCATGTCCCAGATACTCTATGCTGGTTTGAAAGAGATGGCACTTTCTTGGTTTGATTTTAAGGCCATGAGCGCGGAGCCTACTGAGCACTTGCCGCAATCTCCTCAAATGTTCTTCAAATGTGGGTGCATGGACTATCACGTCATCCAGGTATATCAGTATCGACTCGAAGTTCAATTCACCCAGGCAGTGTTCCATCAGACGTTGGAAGGTACCCGGAGCATTCGTCAGCCCAAATGGCATTCTGTTGAATTCGTACAGCCCCATCGGTAGAATAAAGGCAGTTTTCTGCCTATCCTTTTCTGCAACAGGTACCTGCCAGTAGCCGCTTGCCAGATCTAGGGTTGAGAAATACTTGGCACGCTGCAAAGCCGTCAATGACTCTTCTATCCTTGGCAGAGGAAAGGCATCCTTTACTGTGGCTGCATTCAATTTTCGATAGTCCACACAGAACCTCAAGGACCCATCTTTTTTCCGCACCAAAACCACCGGCGCAGCCCATGGGCTTTGGCTTTCCTTCACTATCCCACTGTCTATCATCTGAGACAGCATGGTCTTCACCTCTTGGTAGAGAGTAGGTGGGATCTGCCGGTATCTTTCTCGTATTGGGGGAGTATCCCCAGTGGATATTTCGTGCTCAATGGCCGTTGTGCACCCAAAGTCTTCCTCACTCCGAGAGAAAGCAGATTGAAACTCCCACAGTACGGCTTCAATTCTTTCCATTTGATCAGAGGTGAATTGGCTTGCATCAATTTCCATTTGCTCCAAAATTCGCTGGCCATTCCACTCAGGTGTGGGCTTCTCTTCAAAATTCTGGTCCACTGCCAAAGTCCAAGCATCACCTTTCACTACCCGTAGGGCTAACTGTCTACCTGTGAGTGTCTCTGCTTGGAGCACATGCAATTCAGCCACTTTCTCTCCTGCATGAAATGTAACTTCATAATCATGTACGTTGATACACCGGACTAGCACTTGTCCATCTGCAACTGATACAATTGTTCTGGCGATCACTGGACTTCGGCTAGCTTCTGACAAGCCCAGGGGTTCAATTAGCACATCTATGCCATTCAGCTTCCGGTTTCCTCCAATCGGCATACGTATTATCTTCTCCTGACGTGGGGGTACGGTGCAAGTAGTCCCATATGGAGCATATACTGTTCCAATGGGTTTACCCACAGGGGTGCTTTTACAGATACCGCATGCTCTGATCAAGCGCTGGAATGCTCTCCGGGTGGGCTTATGGGAAGTTGCTTTCTTCCAATAACCAGGGCCCTCTTTTGAAAACATGACTTGATCTAGTTCTCGCAGGATATTCATTCCCAGTACGACTGGGGCTTCATCTCGAGCTGGCTTCTCCACCAGCACCACTCCCTTCTTGCCAACGTCTTGTCCGCATAGCTCTATTCTCATCCAAGCTACTCCGAACACAGGTATAGCAGTCTGGTTCACAGCCGTTAACTTAATCAAAGTGTCCTTCTCAGGTTTCATCAGATGGCCGAAGTTTCTCTCAAAGAATTTCAAAGGCATCGTGGTTACTTCTGATCCTGTGTCTATAAGACATCTCACCCATTGTCCTTCAATCAGCACTTCCAAGTAAGGGCTTTCGGCCACAAGGTCCCGAGGGTCTTCAGGGGCGTCCTGGCACTTTACTTCCCCCGCGGCATGCCCCGCTGCCACAGGGAGTTCCCGTTTAACGGAAGACATTCTGGGTTTGCGTGGTTCCTCGGGCATTGCCGGGCGATATGTCCTCTTTCTTGGCATATCCAACACTGGGGGCCCCTTGCCCTCGAATAACTTGCAGAACCCCAAGTCTGTCCAGGTGTAGGTGGATACGGACTGGGGTGATGCATGGTGAAGTTTCTTGTTCCCTCCTCCAGAGGAGCTTGACATGGTGCAGTAGCCATCAGAGCAGCACCCCTTTCCCAGTGTTCAGGCGGAACTGGGGCCTGTAACCGTTCCAACTGTCTCTGAATTTCTCCCACCGATGTGCTAAGTACCTTCACCAACTCTCGCAAATCTTCTTCATTGGAAGGAGTTCTCTGACTTGCTGCAGACTGCATTCTCACGTTGTACACTCCATACTCTTCTTCTTTATCTCGAGCCACTGCTTCTGCTTGTATCCTCTGAAACTGTAAAGTAGCATCCACCCGGATACGGTCCTTGAGCACCTGGCGCAGAGGAGGGCTTCGCAAACCGAGGATGAACTGATCCCGGAGGATTTCATCTCCATTTCCAAGGTCATTAGCACCCCTGGCCTCTCTCTTTCGTACATGTGACCAAATCTCCTGGAGGGCATTGGCAAATTGGGGGATGGTCTCATCTTCACGCTGGAAGCGAGTGAAGAAGCGGGATCTAAGGCTACCGGTACTGGATGTTTCTCCATAAATGGACTCGAGGATCGAGATTATAGATTCCAGTGTCTTCCTTTCTTCCTCAGGGCGCAGCATTACAGTGCGTCGGGCATCTCCTTCCAAGGCATTCAGCGCCACATCTGATTGCAGATCAGGAGCCAAATTATATAACCGGAGGGTGCTTTTAAGATGTGCAACCCAGTCTTCTAGTGGCCTATTCTGACCATCATATCGTACTAATTGACTCAAGATCGCCCCTGCAGGCAGACACATAATCGGAGCTGCTGCCATGGCAGGAGGGTTGACTGGGGCCTCAGGTGGAGCTTCCCCGGACTCTGAAGCGTTCTGCATGGCGATCAATGTACCCTGCTCGCAGCGCCAAATGAAAGAGGACCAAGGGCTGGGCCCACAGGTTCAGCAGGTACACGATGCCACAC
The DNA here is from genome assembly GCF_031893055.1 of Leptodactylus fuscus. Lineage (NCBI taxonomy): Eukaryota > Metazoa > Chordata > Amphibia > Anura > Leptodactylidae > Leptodactylus > Leptodactylus fuscus. Next base: position 356,268,464 of record NC_134265.1, read on the forward strand.
AGACGCACACAGTGTTTTAATCCCCAGGACAAAGTTTACTGAATAAGTCACAGAATAGCGACCTGGGAAAACATGTAACACGGTATAAACAGAGAAGAAATACAAACTAATATGCAACAGAATATTGCAGCAAACTAACACTATACTCCTAGTTCCCACAGTTACTTAACAGGTACCAGATACAAGTCCTTTAAGAACACGGTTCTCCTGGATCGGTCCCTCGTTGGGGTGCACCCTAAGTATTGCGCAATACTATTTGTAATCCACAGTGAAATGGGGTCTTCACATAAAAGTACAGTTATATCCTATGCTCCAGCTCTCCACTTAACAGACAGGCCAATTTCCCAGATGATAAGGTGTCAGCGTAAGAGTCCCTTATATTTCACCACGTGGACGCGGCCAAGCCGTACTTACAAGTCCTTGAGGCCTTCCTCTCATGTGGTCTCCTTTACCTTCTGAGCTTCAGAGCTTTCCAGACTCAGTCCCAAAAGTAGCACCACAGACTCTGTGTCTCCAGACTCAGTCCACAGCCAGCATGGCAGTTCTTCCATCCAGCAGAGCACAGGCTGCCTTCCAGCATGTCAGGTCTCCACTGTCCCCTCAGCACATCACCTCCAGCCAGGACCCTTCTCTCCACAGAACTCTACTTCCTGTTTCCTGGTAATGGATGATGCAAATGACTATCTCCAGTGCAAGGTATCAAAACTGCAATCCCAGCACACTGCCAGGCTTGTAGGAGTCCAAAATGTCCCAGTAATTATCTGTAATCAGAGTTTGCAACCTCGAACAATATTTACATTCTGAAGAATTAATTGCATTAATTCCCTATGGGCATTTATTAATTTGCTGCCACCTACTGACCAAAGTTAGTTCCTGACAGTTTACTACATCTCACCCTTACAGTGTCATATTGTAGGATTAAGCTCCATTCCCACAGAGTACGCACCGCTCATTATGACATGTAAACACGTGTCAGTGTGAGCGCTTCAAAACAGAATCCCATTGACTTCAATGGGTTCCGTTTACCGTGTGTAACACATTGAATTCAATGGGTTAAAAAGCCTCTCAATGTGTAGCGTGCATAAGACGAAACCCATTGAACGCAATGGGATTCTGTTTTGAAGCGCTCACACTGACATGTGTTTAATGGCACGGGAATGGAGGGAAGCGTTGTTCTTATCACTGCATGATCCAAAGCTATAGCTGCAGATTGTACTGGGGTTATGTTTCTGCACCACATTGGTCTTACCTGACATTTCTCATTTTCACAAGGGGTTAAAAAATAAAAGGCACCCCCAGTTTATTACACAGAAACCCCCCATATATGATTGTTAATACCTGCACAGGCACATAACAGGCTTGGTGGCCAAAAGAGCGTTATTTGGCTTTTGGTGGGCAAATTTTACTGGAATATTTTTCAGGCATCGAGTCACATGCGCAGAACCTCGGAGGTGCCAGAACAGAGGAGAGTCTAAAAAAGTGACCCTTTAAGGAATTTACCCTTCAAGTCTTGCACAGAATTAGGCTGTGAAGATGGAAAATTACAATTTTTACTAGAAAATGCTACCACAAAGATTTAATTAAAAAAAAAGGGTAAAAAAAAACCCCCACCCCACAGTTTGTTAATACTTTTTCCTGAATACAACAACACCCAATATGTGGTTGTAAACTGCTGTAGGAGCACATGATCACTATTTGACTTTCGAGGGCATGTTCCCCCAAAATATTTTTTAGGTGCCATTTTGGAATTGCCGCGCCCCTGGGGTACAAGTAATGTAAAAAACTCCAGCATATGACTCCTATTTTGAACACTAAACCCCTCAATAAATTTATGAAGACTTATAGTGAACATTTGGATCCTTTAATTGTTTCAATGAATTGGGGTAGAAAATTAAAAAAAAAAAAAAATCCATGAAGATATCACATTAGCTGCAATTTTTTCATTTTCACAAGGGGTTAACTCCTTCCTACTTTTGGCATTCTTTCCATCTTTGATTTTCCATATATCACGACCTTTAATTGTTCTGCTTACGTTGCCATATATGGGCTTTATGTTTGTGGGAAATTGTTCTTCATAATAATTCATTATTAGTATGTTGTATAAATAAAGGAAATGTTCTGCACCGTCTCCAGGTAGAATTCTCCTAAAATATCACTACTGATTACTGATCCTAAGATTCAGTAGTCAAACAGAAAAACTGGCAGTTTTGAATCTAAGGATTAGAGATGAGCGAACAGTAAAATATTCGATATTCGTTATTCGTTTCGAACAGCCGCTCAATATTCCACTATATCGAACCCCATTATAGTCTATAGGAAAAATGCTTCATTTCAGGAGATCCCACCATTCGACTCAGGAGGGTCACCAAGTCCACTATGACACCTCAGCAAATGATGCCAACACCTCTGCAATGCAACTGGGACAGCAGGGGAAGCATGTCTGGGGGCATCTAACACAACAAAGTCCCTCTATTACCCCAACATCACAGCTTAACAACTACACACTGTCCACACTCAAAAAAAAAAACACTGGAAAAATACATGGAAACCTTCTTTCCTCCCCAATTATGGACAGAAACCCAAATTTTAAGCTAAAGAAACATTACCAAGCACCCCTTTAAATCATGTTGCCCATGACAACCACAGATGGAATAGGCAATGGGAAATCCAAAAAACCCCCATCCTCAACTGTCATTGTTTATGTGTGTGATGTGGTGAGACCTTCAAAAATTCACTTTTTCTGGCCCTTAACGTGAGCCCTTCCAAATTAAGTTACAGGACCTTAAGCTGAGCTACCAGCAGAGATTGAGGCCCTTCAGGTGACTTCAGCCTTTTACCAGCAGAGTTTTAGGCCCTTTAACTTAGTTCAGCCTTACACCAGCAGAGATTTGTTGGTTCTTTGGGTGAGTTGAGCCTTTAACCCCTTCCCGCCGATGGCATTTTTTGATTTTCGTTTTTCGTTTTTGACTCCCCTCCTTCTAAACCCCATAACTTTTTTATTTCTCCGCTCCCAGAGTCATATGAGGTCTTAATTTTTGCGGGACAATTTTTTCTTCATGATGCCACCATTAATTATTCTATATAATGTACTGGGAAGCAGGAAAAAAATTCAGAATGGGGTGGATTTGAAGAAAAAATGCATTTCTGCAACTTTCTTACGGGCTTTGGTTTTACGGCGTTCACTGTGCAGCCAAAATGACATGTCCCCTGTATTCTGTGTTTCGGTATGGTTCCAGGGATACCAAATTTATATGGTTTTATTTACATTTTGACCCCTAAAAAAAATTCCAAAACGGTGTTAAAAAATTTTTTTTCTAAAAGTCACCATATTCCGACGGCCGTAACTTTTTTATACGTGCGTGTACGGGGATGTATAGGGCGTCTTTTTTTGCGGGGCCAGGTGTACTTTTTAGTTCTACCATTTTCGGGAAATGTTATTGCTTTGATCACTTTTTATTCAAATTTTTATCAGAATTAAAACAGTGAAAAAACGGCGGTTTGGCACTTTTGACTATTTTTCCTGCTACGGCATTTACCGAACAGGAAAAATATTTTTATAGATTTGTAGAGCGGGCAATTTCGGACGCGGGGATACCTAACATGTATATGTTTCACAGTTTTTAACTACTTTTATATTTGTTCTAGGGAAAGGGGGGTGATTTGAACTTTTAATACTTTTTATATTTTTTTATATTTTTTTTTACTTTTTTTTAAAAAATTTTTTTGCATTTATTAGACCCCCTAGGGGTGTTGAACCCCAGGGGGTCTGATCACTAATGCAATGCATTACAATGCTAATGCATTGCAATGCATTGCAAAAAAGCATCATCTCTTTTGCAGGCTGTATACACCAGCCTGCAAAAGAGAGAATTTGCAGACTGGCTGGGAGCCCTTAACAAGGCTCCCGGCTGTCATGGCAACGGGGGGTCGGCCCTGGAGCATGCTCCAGGAGCTGGCGATCCCTGCCAAAATGGCGGCGCCCATGCGCCGCCGGGAAGATGGCGCCTCCGGCACCTTTGACAGCAGCGCCGGAGGGGTTAATGCCTCCGATCGGTCCGGGGACCGATCGGAGGCATCAGAGCCGGTTGTCTACTGCTTAAAGCAGTAGACACCCGGCAGCTATGACGGCCGCCCGGCTCCCGGGCGGTCGCCATAGTTACAGACCCGACACGCGCCGTACTATTACGGCGCATGTCGGGAAGGGGTTAAACAGCAGAGATTTAGTTTTTGGCCCTTGGAGTTAGTAGACCCTTTAAAAAGCAGTGTTTTTGGCCCTTGGAATGAGTAGAGCCTTTAAACAGCAGAGTTTGGAGGAATCAGGGTGGATTGAGACTAGTAGGAGCAGAATTGTGCAACACTGATGGTGGAGGAGTAGTATGAGGAGGAATTGCAGAGGGTGAGCACACACATGAAACTTCATGTCGGGGTGCTTGACACCGGTGGACATGAAAAGGATGGGTTTATCCAGTGGCTGTTCATTTTGATCAGTGTCAGCCGGTCAGCACTGTCAGGTGGCAGCCGGCTGCACTTATCCGTAATTATGCGGACCTCCAATCCATACAGCGCAAGTTCCAGCGACAAATCCAACTTGGAGAACCAATAAGTATAGGGCGCAGAGGAGTTGGAGAGATGGGGCCCACAGTGGCTCAGTGGTTAGCACTGCAGCCTTGCAGTGCTGGAGTCCTGGTGTTCAAATCCTGCCAAGGGCATAAACCATCTGCAAGGAGTTTGTATGTTCTCCCTGTGTTTGCATGGATTTCCATCCCATATTCCAAAGACATACTGATAGGGAAAAATGTACATTGTGAGCTCTATGTGGGGCTCACAATCTACATTTAAAAAAAAAAAAAAGGAATCGGAGAGGACAGGGCTGTTGTCGGCCAGGTACTCCCGCAACATGCACCTAAACTTGTCCCTCCTGGTGACACTAGGCCCCTCAGTGGCGGTAGTTTAGTGAGTGGGTGCCATTAATGTGTCCCAGACCTTGGAGAGTGTGCCCCTGCAGGGTGATTGTGAACCGCTGACAACTGGGACAGGTTCCTCTCTGCCCAGGAAAATATCCGGTTGGTTACCTGCAGGAGAGAGGGGGATATGGTTCCCCCCTGTTTGTTGATGTATTGGACTGATGTTAAGTTGTCCGTCCTTACTCTCACAGCTTTTCCCTGCAGGTGGGGTGCAAACATCAGAAGTGCACGGTGAACTGCAGTAACCTCGCGCCAATTGGACGATTGCGCGCTCTCCAGCTTGTTCCAGGTACCTCGTACCGGGGTCTGCCCTAGATGTGTGTCCTATCCTGTGAGGGAGGCATCCGTGGTCAACAAGGTCCAGGGGATCTGGACCGTGGACTTCCCGTCTTGAAGATGGGACCACCAAGCCAGTGATCAACGGGTTCTGAAGAATAACTGGATAGGCTTCTGTAGTCCTGAAGGACTGTGGTTCCAGACTCTCAGGATCTCCATCTGTAAGGGGCGCATGTGCCATAGGGCCCACGGAACTGCCTTGATGGCTGCAGACTTGAGACCTAGGACTATCATGGCCATCCTGATAGTAACCTTCCAGGTAGTGGATAGGTGATGAGCCGCTTGACCAATATTCTCCTTCTGAGGAGGAGGCAGGGAGATCATCATGCTGAAAGAATCCAAAATAAATCCCAGGAATTGAATCCAGGTAGATGGAACCACTACTGACTTCTGCCAGTTTATTAGCCAGCCCAGCTCGACTAGTAAAGCCACTGTGGAATCCAACTGTGTGGTGAGGTCCTCCCTTGACCGGGCCTTTAGGAGTCAGTTGTCTAGGTAAAGGACTATGAAAATCCCTTGGGGGTACAGGGCGGCTGCGACCGGAGCCACTACCTTTGTGAAGGTGTGGGGGGCCGAGGATATGCCGAATCGGAGAGCCGTAAACTGGAATTGAGAGAATTTTCCGTTTAGGTATACTGCAATCCTTAGGAATCTCCTGTGAGGAGGATAGATGGGTACGTGGAGATATGCGTCCCTTAGGTCCAAGGTGACGAAGTAGTCTCCGGTCTGCAGAAAAGGGAGGACCGATCTGATGGTCTCCATACGGAACCGTACCATGTGAATGAATCAATTCAAGTATCTGAGATCGATGATCATACGCCATCCACTTGATGACTTTGGTACTAGAAACGCCGGAGAGTAGACGCCTTGACTGCGTTCTGAATAAGGAAACGGTTCCAATGCTGCTTTGTCCACGTACTCCTGGATGGACTTCTCTAGATGAAGTTGTCTGGTGCCCTGAAGAGGGCGGGTTCTTACATACTTTTCTGGCTGCAGTGCGGAAAAGCTTATCTTGTAACCATCTCGGATCACTTGTAGGACCCAGGGATCCTGAATGAGACGGGACCAGGTGGACACATGTTGAGAGAGGCAACCGCCGCCGGAACGCGGGGGGGAGGGGGCAGGATAGTCAGGAAGATCTTTTCTTCTCAGGGTCACGAGAGGACCCTCAACCTCCGCCTCTGGACTGGGAGCCAGGGTGCCTTGGTCTTCGAGAGCTTCCTTTGGGGAATCCGTGGCCACGAAAGGAAGATCCCTGTCTACCGCCAGAGGGTTGAGGGAATTTCTTCCCTTTCAAATCCGAGAGGCCCTCCATTATTCAGTATAGCTCCTTCCTGAATAGCATCCCCGGCTTGAAGGGAAGGGCACAAAGACTAAACTTGGAGACGTTATCCGCTCTCCAAGGTTTCAGCCACAGCGGGCGCCTGGCCGTGGTGGCTAGAGCCATGGCTCTGGATGCCAGTTTTGTTTGGTAAAAAGTCTCTTCGGACAGGAAGTCGACCATCAGAGAGATATCTGACATGGATGTCAGGAGGTCATCCCAGTGGACTCCTGAGTCAATGTCTTTCTCCAGGGAAGAAAGGTCAGCACAGAGTCTTACCACCACCTCGCTGGCAGAGATCCCTATGGAAGCTTGGGCGGAGGAGGTCGCATAAACTCACCTCAATGAGCCTTCCACTCGACGATCCATAGAGTCTTGCAAATTGGACCCATCTTCTGCAGGGACTACCGTACGTTTGGACAATTTGGCCACAGCCATATCCACTCTGGGAGGAAAACCCCAAGTGCCCTGCTGAGCCTCGGAGATGGGAAAAAGAGTTTTGAAACGCCTGGAAGGGTTGAAAGCTTTCTCCGGGCGCCTCCATTCAGCCTCCATCCTATGGACCAGATCTTATTTAGCCCTTTAGCCCTGAAGGACTTAGATCTTCTAGCTGACCCCTCATCTCCGTCATGGTCCTTAGACCTGATGATTTTCATCAATCTGGGTATCTTCTCAATCGGGAAGACGAGTTTCTCAGTTTCCTCCATTTCTTCCTCCGTGGAAATTTCATCCACTATGTGGAGTTCTTCCAGAGGGGGGAGGGACACCTGGCGGGGCTCCACCCACGGCCTTTTAGTTAGGTGCATGACTCCTTCACCTCCCTCATGGATTGTTCTACAAACTCCTTGAACTAGCCGACAACATCCAGAAGGGGTGTGTCCTCTTATGGGGGTCCTCTGCAACCACTGCACTGATATTCGTAGCCATCAGGTAACAGGATTCCGCACTTCCCGCAGGCTAAGTGCTTACGTTTGGAGGTTGATTTTCTCCTGGGATCCATAGAGGAGGAAGAGGAGGACATCTGTAAGAACAAAAATATGTTAATAACTCACCCTGAGCCACCTACGCTTAAATACACTGAAAGGGTTAACTCAAGGTTTGCTAACAAGCAGCACAATAGGCAAAAAAGCTTGTGCACAGATGTGGAAAAGCATGGCTCTAAGGGTGAGGGGGGTTTAAATAGCCCGGGAGGAAGGTGGAAGTCTTGGTGACTCCGCCCCCTAACTCATCCAAACCTCCCACTCCCGGCATATTGTTCAAAACTCGACGGAGGAGGAGGAGATAGTAAAGGGTCCCAGAAAGAATCCCTCATACACTAGAGGGAGAGAAAACCCAAAAGGGAGGCTCCTAGAAAAGCCCGGGGGAGACCTGCGTTGCGTCACTACTGTGCATGCGTGGGCTCACCCCAGAAGCGGAAGCCGGGATGCAACAGTGCCCAGCCAGAACCTGCTGCGGCACAACCATTCCTCCTGGAGTGCTAAAGCAGAAAGGTCCCCCCCCACGTGACAGCAGCCAGCGCGGCAGAGAGCCGAATGCAGAAGCAAGACCACTGCGACAGGTAAGAAAAAACTGGGGGAGAAGCAGAGACACCCCCCACCTGTCCAGTCACACACGAACAGAAAAAAAACTCAGGGGGGAGGAGGTCTCTCGGCCTCTTATAGGGGAAAGTTCTGTTAGCTAATTAAAAGTTCCACCTGTCCTAACAGCACACAGGAGCAGGAATACTCTATCTTGTGCTGCTGTTGGGCATAGGGGGAAGAAATTAATTCGGCTATAGGTTTTTTGAATGGGGGAGTGATATGTGTAGTCCACATCGTGCGGGTGTAAAATTCGCCAGATATCCACTAACTGGGAGTTATGGAGTGTCGACGCTAGGTGGCGTAATTGCGACGGGGCATGGGGAGGGTGAGAAGGGGAAGAATCCAAAAAGGGATCCAGGACGAAATTAAAGTCGCCCCCAGGAAATACCACTCCCTCACTAAAGTCTGCCAGTCTGCCAATCAATGACCTACAATACACCAGCTGCCCCTGGTTTGGGAGATAGCAGCCAGCAATGGTGAGGACAGTACCTGCAGTGCGCAGTTTAAGGAATACAAATCTACCCTCAGGATCAACTAGGGTGTCTAGTACCTCATGCTGTAGAGAGCGATGGATGGCGATGGAGACTCCCTTAGACTTGGCGACTGGGTTGACGCTGTGGAACCAGAGAGGGAAATAACGACTACGGATGTCCGGGACACGGTCCTTCTTGAAGTGAGTTTCCTGTAGAATAAGAACATCGGAACATTCTTTTATGAAGCTGGTAAAGGATCTGACTATGCTTTTGGGGAACAATAAGTCCCCGGATATTCAGAGAACAGAAATTGAGGGAAGTCATTATCAAGGAGGGAAGGAAGGGAACCACATGGAGAGGAAACAAGAGGAAGAAGACAAGGACTAGAGACAAGGAAGCAACAACAAGAACAAACTAGGAACAAAATATAGAAAAAGAAAAGGGTGAAGAAAGCAACAAGAAAACCAACAAAGTGGGGCGGAGAAACTATCTCTGCTCAAAAAAGGTGGGGAATAGGCAAAGAAAGAGTGCCAAAGCCCCGGTGGGGAACGGGCTTTCTAACAGAGGGGCTGTTACCCTCCCTCCCCCTTTCTGACCCCAGGCCACAGACTGGACTGAAAGTACAACAGGAGCAAAATGTGAGACCGAACGTTGCAATAGACAATAAACCACAGAGCTATATTAGGGGAAAGGGAAGCAAAACAGCATACCCGGGAGAGGCACGGGGGCCGAGAAGGTGAAACGCAGAGTCGGTGACACATGGCCCCCCTGGGCAGGCAGAGCTCCACTAAGTATACAACATTAGAAGAGAACTCAGTATGGTACGAGACTCAGCAGTCAGGTGGAGGCAGCAGGAGCTGAGTCCAGGCGGTCCGGAGTGGGAACCGGAAGGTGGAGCTGAAGGAAGGGCACCAGACAACAAAGGCCAGGAGAAAGCAGGAACAGAGGGAAGTCCCAAGGCAGCAGCGAAGGCTGGAAGGTCATCTGGGTGGGATAGGGACACTATGCAACCTACATGTCGAACTTGGAGGCGGAAGGGGAAGCTCCAGGAGTATGGCACCTGGTGCTGAATCAGGACATCCAATCCGGGCTTCAAGGACCGTCTTCTAGTCAGAGCGAGGTGGGACAGGTCCAGTAGCAAATAAATTACAGTGTCCTGGAACATGATGTGGGGAGACTCCCAAACCTTGCATGATAGCCTCCTTAAGCTGGTATCTATGAAATCTGCAGATAACATCTCTGGGGTTCAAGGAGTCAGGAGGGCGTCCAAGGAACGATGAACACGATCAAGTTCAATCAGAGAGTCCTGAGGGTTGATAGATTTGGGAGACCTCTCACCCTGATGTTATTCCGACGATTGCAGTTTTCCTGGTCATCCAGGAGGTCCGCCAAATACTGCAGCTGCTGAGTATGAGAGGAGATAATCATATCATGGGGGTACAGCTGGGTGCCTAGAGAGGATATGGAAGATTCAAGGCTATCAACTCTCCCGTCCAATTGCTGAACAGTAGAACGGACAGCAGAAAGTTCCAGCTTGTAAGACTGTTCCAGCCGGGAAAGATATGCTTCCATGTCAGACTTAATAGGGACATCAGCCAGATGAGCACGAAGGCGACGGAGCTCAGTGAGAGTGTTCGTGTTAGAGGCTAGGGATGCAATGGGGTGGTTGGCCACAATGCCACTACCAGAGGGAGGTCCGAATGAGCTGTTGTCAGAAACATTAGCTCTCAGAGGGCAGCAGCGGAGAGGCATGTGCAGCAGCGTAGGAGGCCTCATGCTGGGAGGATGAGGCAGGGCTCCCAGAGTCATGCACAGCGACAGGAGCACGGCCAGAGGTGCCAGGAGGAGCAGTTAGAGGGCCCAACATCCTGGTGCCAGGACCAAGAGGAGAAGATGAAGCTGTCCATGCAGAGCGAAGGTCAGAAGGGGACTGGATAGGTCTACCTCTATTGCTGGAGGCTGGGAGAGAGGAGTCCTGGAGGTGCCTGAGATGTGGAGAGGCCGGGAGAGCTGCAGGTGATGGCGGCAGAGACGGTCAGGCAGTGTCAGAATCCCCTGCAAATAGGGGGAAGGGAGGAGAGGAGCGGCAGCCAGAGGTACCTGATGCCCACAGTGTCTGAGGGCTGGAGGAAGGACAGGGCAGTTTTGAGCAGTCAGCTCTGCCCGAGGCACGATGGCAGAGCCGACTGTACATGCCTAGAAGTTTGAAACCAAGTACGGAAGAAGACACAGGGAAAGGCATTCCAGAAGAATATAGAGGTGTCGCTGGAGATTTCTCTCGCAGCATTGGGGATGCCCCCAGTGCTGCCAGAGAACTCATTTGTATACAGAAGAAAACCAGGATTTCTACCGAATGGCGACGCAGAGAAGACATCTAAAGGTAGGAGAAGAATAGCCTTTCTTAAGGCTATTCCTATGTGTTAATCAGAAAAAAAAGGGTATCCAATGATTTGATCCCTTTAAGTACAAATACATCGAGAATATGTTCCCAGGTCACAACTACTAGTGGGAAGACTCAAGGGTTTTATAGATTATTTTAGAGGGGAAGGAGTTTGGATTTCTACACATGGGCGAGATAGAAGATGCGGCTACAATTAGTGACACAATATAAGACAATCAACAGGACGTTATAGAAAGATGTCTGAAGATTCACCAGATTTATCACCAGCCTGATCTACTGTGACAATATTATAGACTGCCTGGTCTAAGGTCACACTGTGTGAATATTCCATAGGATTAGTAAATCTGCCCCAATGCTTTCTGTTCTCTTCTGTCTTGTACAGATCAGTTATGGAGCCACCGACCCCTCATTATCTGATAGACTCCTCTATCCACATGTTTTCCGGACAGTCCAAAATAGCCACATCCACAATATGGTGATCACCGAACTGTTGGAGCACTTTGGCTGGACCTGGGTTGGGATTTTAGCATCAGATGATGATAATGGAGAGAAAGAACTGCAGATACTGACAAAGTACATGAGAGAGCGCGGGATCTGTGTGGCCTTCACCATAAAATATACAGAGGAGGATATAGAATATAATGATCAGATATTACAGGTATTACACAATCCACAAGTCAGGGTCATTATACTGTGCGGGACCTTCACTTATATGTTAGATATTATGATGTGTGATCCTGCATTTGTATTTTTTGGTAAGACTTTCATCTTTCCACCATCCTTTGCCTATAGTTCGGTCAGTTCTCCTGAATGGTATCCAGAATATAATAGAAGTCTAGTCGTGGACTTTGCATCACAGTCTTTTCAAGGAATGGAAGATTTTGTGAAAAATTACAAGACTCTCCCTGATATATTCAAAATCAAGTTCTTCTGGGAAAAAATGGATATAATAGCAAAAAACAAAGAGAAAGGTTCCTTCATTTTAGCCAGTTTCAGAGATGAAGAAGATAATTCTACTGTTCAGTTTACTCTGCCAAGTATAAGATATCTTCTCACATCGGGTGTCTCTCCAAGACTGTATGAGGCTGTAGAAGTCCTGGCAAAAGCTCTCCATGAAATGTTCTTATATGTAAAAGACAAATATCCAGAAAATCCAATAACCAGACTTACACAATACACACAGAAGTTACAGCGCCACCTACAGAGGTTGAAGAGTCCACTGGATCCAATGAGACCTTCCTATTACTTTAATGAGCAGCGGGAAGCCGTACATGGATATAAGATAATATACAGGATATATATAACAAAGGCCACACATAAGGACATACGGGAGGACATAGTAGGAAGTTTTACCCCATGGGCTGTCAGTGGTCAGAAGCTTTATATAAATACCTCGTCTATACCCTGGAGACACACACATGAGGTAAGAAGCCTTCCATTATATATGTGACTATGTAAATCTATTCTCCAGGATGAAATTAGGAGAACAGTGCACTCTGTATGCCGCCCTCTAGAGGGCAGCCCCCTTAACATCATGCATGACTCAGTTAATAAGCCTACTAACATGATGCAGAGTTTATTGCCAAATTAGAATTTCTATCCAAAAAGGAACAGATTCCCAGCTATGGACAGCGCTGTTTTGGTCTTTTGGACCTTCTCAGCATAGCGCAGGGATACTGATTTGGCAGAGTGAGAGACTGGTCTATAGTCTCTCACTCTGCCAAATCAGTATCCCTGTGCTATGCTGAGGAGGTCCAAAAGACCGAAACAGCACTGTCCATAGCTGGGAATCTGTTCCTTTTTGGATAGAAATTCTAATTTGCCAATAAACTCTGCATCATGTTAGTAGGCTTATTAACTGAGTCATGCATAATGTTAAGGGGGCTGCCCTCTAGAGGGTGGCATACAGAGTGCACTGTTCTCCTAATTTCATCCTGGAGAATAGATTTGCATATTTTTTACACTGATGTAACAAGAGATGGAGGAAGAACAACAGACTCCATATCTCATTCACTGACCTGGGGACACCTCAAGGGACACTTCACTTTCTATAGTCCACCCTCTAAGGTCACCGATTACTGCTATCATACATGTCCATTCTGTGTCACTCCAGTAAAGGATCTTGTCTTCTCCTTCAGATCCCAGTATCTCGCTGCTCAGAGCCATGTTTACCTGGAAGCAGGAAGAAGGAAAGAGAAACAATTTACATCTGCTGCTATGACTGCGTGCCATGTTCAGAGGGAGAGATCTCCAATATAACCGGTATATGGTAGTAGGAGCAGTAGTACTGTCTTACCAGTGTGATGATATTCTAGTAGGAGTAGTAGTACTGTCTTACCAGTGTGATGATGGTCTAGTAGGAGTAGTAGTACTGTCTTACCAGTGTGATGATGTTCTAGTAGGAGTAGTAGTACTGACTTATCAGTGTGATGATGTTCTAGTAGGAGTAGTAGTACTGTCTTACCAGTGTGATGATGTTCTAGTAGGAGTAGTAGTACTGTCTTACCAGTGTGATGATGCTCTAGTAGGAGTAGTAGTACTGTCTTACCAGTGTGATGATGTTGTAGTAGGAGTAGTAGTACTGTCTTACCAGTGTGATGATGTTCTAGTAGGAGTAGTAGTACTGTCTTACCAGTGTGATGATGTTCTAGTAGGAGTAGTAGTACTGTCTCACCAGTGTGATGATGTTCTAGTAGGAGTAGTAGTACTGTCTTAGCAGTGTAGATGATGTTCTAGTAGGAGTAGTAGTACTTACTTACCAGTGTGATGATGTTCTAGTAGGAGTAGTAGTACTGTCTTACCAGTGTAATGATGTTCTAGTAGGAGTAGTAGTACTGTCTTACCAGTGTGATGATGGTCTAGTAGGAGTAGTAGTACTGTCTTACCAGTGTGATGATGTTCTAGTAGGAGTAGTAGTACTGTCTTACCAGTGTGATGATGGTCTAGTAGGAGTAGTAGTACTGTCTTAGCAGTGTAGATGATGTTCTAGTAGGAGTAGTAGTACTGTCTTACCAGTGTGATGATGTTCTAGGTTCTAGTAGGAGTAGTAGTACTGTCTTACCAGTGTGATGATGTTCTAGTAGGAGTAGTAGTACTGTCTTACCAGTGTGATGATGGTCTAGTAGGAGTAGTAGTATTGTCTTACCAGTGTGATGATGTTCTAGTAGGAGTAGTAGTACTGTCTTACCAGTGTGATGATGTTCTAGTAGGAGTAGTAGTACTGTCTTACCAGTGTAATGATGTTCTAGTAGGAGTAGTAGTACTGTCTTACCAGTGTGATGATGTTCTAGTAGGAGTAGTAGTAGTCTTACCAGTGTGATGATGTTCTAGTAGGAGTAGTAGTACTGTCTTAGCAGTGTAGATGATGTTCTAATAGGAGTAGTAGTACTGTCTTACCAGTGTGATGATGTTCTAGTAGGAGTAGTAGTAGTCTTACCAGTGTGATGATGTTCTAGTAGGAGTAGTAGTACTGTCTTAGCAGTGTAGATGATGTTCTAGTAGGAGTAGTAGTACTGTCTTACCAGTGTGATGTCGTTCTAGTAGGAGTAGTAGTACTGTCTTACCAGTGTGATGATGTTCTAGTAGGAGTAGTAGTACTGTCTTACCAGTGTGATGATGGTCTAGTAGGAGTAGTAGTATTGTCTTACCAGTGTGATGATGTTCTAGTAGGAGTAGTAGTACTGACTTATCAGTGTGATGATGTTCTAGTAGGAGTAGTAGTACTGTCTTACCAGTGTGATGATGTTCTAGTAGGAGTAGTAGTACTGTCTTACCAGTGTGATGATGCTCTAGTAGGAGTAGTAGTACTGTCTTACCAGTGTGATGATGTTGTAGTAGGAGTAGTAGTACTGTCTTACCAGTGTGATGATGTTCTAGTAGGAGTAGTAGTACTGTCTTACCAGTGTGATGATGTTCTAGTAGGAGTAGTAGTACTGTCTTACCAGTGTGATGATGTTCTAGTAGGAGTAGTAGTACTGTCTTAGCAGTGTAGATGATGTTCTAGTAGGAGTAGTAGTACTTTCTTACCAGTGTGATGATGTTCTAGTAGGAGTAGTAGTACTGTCTTACCAGTGTAATGATGTTCTAGTAGGAGTAGTAGTACTGTCTTACCAGTGTGATGATGGTCTAGTAGGAGTAGTAGTACTGTCTTACCAGTGTGATGATGTTCTAGTAGGAGTAGTAGTACTGTCTTACCAGTGTGATGATGGTCTAGTAGGAGTAGTAGTACTGTCTTAGCAGTGTAGATGATGTTCTAGTAGGAGTAGTAGTACTGTCTTACCAGTGTGATGATGTTCTAGGTTCTAGTAGGAGTAGTAGTACTGTCTTACCAGTGTGATGATGTTCTAGTAGGAGTAGTAGTACTGTCTTACCAGTGTGATGATGGTCTAGTAGGAGTAGTAGTATTGTCTTACCAGTGTGATGATGTTCTAGTAGGAGTAGTAGTACTGTCTTACCAGTGTGATGATGTTCTAGTAGGAGTAGTAGTACTGTCTTACCAGTGTAATGATGTTCTAGTAGGAGTAGTAGTACTGTCTTACCAGTGTGATGATGTTCTAGTAGGAGTAGTAGTAGTCTTACCAGTGTGATGATGTTCTAGTAGGAGTAGTAGTACTGTCTTAGCAGTGTAGATGATGTTCTAATAGGAGTAGTAGTACTGTCTTACCAGTGTGATGATGTTCTAGTAGGAGTAGTAGTAGTCTTACCAGTGTGATGATGTTCTAGTAGGAGTAGTAGTACTGTCTTAGCAGTGTAGATGATGTTCTAGTAGGAGTAGTAGTACTGTCTTACCAGTGTGATGTCGTTCTAGTAGGAGTAGTAGTACTGTCTTACCAGTGTGATGATGTTCTAGTAGGAGTAGTAGTACTGTCTTACCAGTGTGATGATGGTCTAGTAGGAGTAGTAGTATTGTCTTACCAGTGTGATGATGTTCTAGTAGGAGTAGTAGTACTGTCTTACCAGTGTGATGATGTTCTAGTAGGAGTAGTAGTACTGTCTTAGCAGTGTAGATGATGTTCTAGTAGGAGTAGTAGTACTGTCTTACCAGTGTGATGATGTTCTAGGTTCTAGTAGGAGTAGTAGTACTGTCTTACCAGTGTGATGATGGTCTAGTAGGAGTAGTAGTCTTACCAGTGTGATGATGTTCTAGTAGGAGTAGTAGTACTGTCTTACCAGTGTGATGATGTTCTAGTAGGAGTAGTAGTACTGTCTTAGCAATGTAGATGATGTTCTAGTAGGAGTAGTAGTACTACTGTCTTACCAGTGTGATGATGTTCTAGTAGGAGTAGTAGTACTGTCTTACCAGTGTGATGATGTTGTAGTAGGAGTAGTAGTAGTACTGACTTATCAGTGTGATGATGTTCTAGTAGGAGTAGTATTACTGTCTTACCAGTGTGATGATGTTCTAGTAGGAGTAGTAGTACTGTCTTACCAGTGTGATGATGTTCTAGTAGGAGTAGTAGTAGTCTTACCAGTGTGATGATGTTCTAGTAGGAGTAGTAGTACTTTCTTACCAGTGTGATGATGTTCTAGTAGGAGTAGTAGTACTGTCTTACCAGTGTGATGATGGTCTAGTAGGAGTAGTAGTACTGTCTTACCAGTGTGATGATGTTCTAGTAGGAGTAGTAGTACTGTCTTACCAGTGTGATGATGGTCTAGTAGGAGTAGTAGTACTGTCTTAGCAGTGTAGATGATGTTCTAGTAGGAGTAGTAGTACTGTCTTACCAGTGTGATGATGTTCTAGGTTCTAGTAGGAGTAGTAGTACTGTCTTACCAGTGTGATGATGTTCTAGTAGGAGTAGTAGTACTGTCTTACCAGTGTGATGATGGTCTAGTAGGAGTAGTAGTACTGTCTTAGCAGTGTAGATGATGTTCTAGTAGGAGTAGTAGTACTGTCTTACCAGTGTGATGATGTTCTAGTAGGAGTAGTAGTTCTGTCTTACCAGTGTGATGATGTTCTAGTAGGAGTAGTAGTACTGTCTTACCAGTGTGATGATGTTCTAGTAGGAGTAGTAGTACTGTCTTACCAGTGTAATGATGTTCTAGTAGGAGTAGTAGTACTGTCTTACCAGTGTGATGATGGTCTAGTAGGAGTAGTAGTACTGTCTTACCAGTGTGATGATGTTCTAGTAGGAGTAGTAGTACTGTCTTACCAGTGTGATGATGTTGTAGTAGGAGTAGTAGTAGTACTGACTTATCAGTGTGATGATGTTCTAGTAGGAGTAGTATTACTGTCTTACCAGTGTGATGATGTTCTAGTAGGAGTAGTAGTACTGTCTTACCAGTGTAATGATGTTGTAGTAGGAGTAGTAGTACTGTCTTACCAGTGTGATGATTTTCTAGTAGGAGTAGTAGTAGTCTTACCAGTGTGATGATGTTCTAGTAGGAGTAGTAGTACTGTCTTAGCAGTGTAGATGATGTTCTAGTAGGAGTAGTAGTACTTTCTTACCAGTGTAATGATGTTCTAGTAGGAGTAGTAGTACTGTCTTACCAGTGTGATGATGGTCTAGTAGGAGTAGTAGTACTGTCTTACCAGTGTGATGATGTTCTAGTAGGAGTAGTAGTACTGTCTTACCAGTGTGATGATGGTCTAGTAGGAGTAGTAGTACTGTCTTACCAGTGTGATGATGGTCTAGTAGGAGTAGTAGTATTGTCTTACCAGTGTGATGATGTTCTAGTAGGAGTATTATTACTGTCTTACCAGTGTGATGTTGTTCTAGTAGGAGTAGTAGTACTGTCTTACCAGTGTAATGATGTTCTAGTAGGAGTAGTAGTACTGTCTTACCAGTGTGATGATGGTCTAGTAGGAGTAGTAGTAGTCTTACCAGTGTGATGATGTTCTAGTAGGAGTAGTAGTACTGTCTTACCAGTGTGATGATGTTCTAGTAGGAGTAGTAGTACTGTCTTAGCAATGTAGATGATGTTCTAGTAGGAGTAGTAGTACTACTGTCTTACCAGTGTGATGATGTTCTAGTAGGAGTAGTAGTACTGTCTTACCAGTGTGATGATGTTGTAGTAGAAGTAGTAGTAGTACTGACTTATCAGTGTGATGATGTTCTAGTAGGAGTAGTATTACTGTCTTACCAGTGTGATGATGTTCTAGTAGGAGTAGTAGTACTGTCTTACCAGTGTGATGATGGTCTAGTAGGAGTAGTAGTATTGTCTTACCAGTGTGATGATGTTCTAGTAGGAGTAGTAGTACTGTCTTACCAGTGTGATGATGTTCTAGTAGGAGTAGTAGTAGTCTTACCAGTGTGATGATGTTCTAGTAGGAGTAGTAGTACTTTCTTACCAGTGTGATGATGTTCTAGTAGGAGTAGTAGTACTGTCTTACCAGTGTGATGATGGTCTAGTAGGAGTAGTAGTACTGTCTTAGCAGTGTAGATGATGTTCTAGTAGGAGTAGTAGTACTGTCTTACCAGTGTGATGATGTTCTAGTAGGAGTAGTAGTACTGTCTTACCAGTGTGATGATGTTCTAGTAGGAGTAGTAGTAGTCTTACCAGTGTGATGATGTTCTAGTAGGAGTAGTAGTACTTTCTTACCAGTGTGATGATGTTCTAGTAGGAGTAGTAGTACTGTCTTACCAGTGTGATGATGATCTAGAAGGAGTAGTACTACTGTCTTACCAGTGTGATGATGTTCTAGTAGGAGTAGTAGTACTGTCTTACCAGTGTGATGATGGTCTAGTAGGAGTAGTAGTACTGTCTTAGCAGTGTAGATGATGTTCTAGTAGGAGTAGTAGTACTGTCTTACCAGTGTGATGATGTTCTAGGTTCTAGTAGGAGTAGTAGTACTGTCTTACCAGTGTGATGATGTTCTAGTAGGAGTAGTAGTACTGTCTTACCAGTGTGATGATGGTCTAGTAGGAGTAGTAGTACTGTCTTAGCAGTGTAGATGATGTTCTAGTAGGAGTAGTAGTACTGTCTTACCAGTGTGATGATGTTCTAGTAGGAGTATTAGTAGTCTTACCAGTGTGATGATGTTCTAGTAGGAGTAGTAGTACTGTCTTACCAGTGTGATGATGTTCTAGTAGGAGTAGTAGTCTTACCAGTGTGATGATGTTCTAGTAGGAGTAGTAGTACTGTCTTAGCAGTGTAGATGATGTTCTAGTAGGAGTAGTAGTACTGTCTTACCAGTGTGATGATGTTCTAGTAGGAGTAGTAGTACTGTCTTACCAGTGTAATGATGTTCTAGTAGGAGTAGTAGTACTGTCTTACCAGTGTGATGATGGTCTAGTAGGAGTAGTAGTAGTCTTACCAGTGTGATGATGTTCTAGTAGGAGTAGTAGTACTGTCTTACCAGTGTGATGATGTTCTAGTAGGAGTAGTAGTACTGTCTTACCAGTGTGATGATGTTCTAGAAGGAGTAGTAGTACTGTCTTACCAGTGTGATGATGTTCTAGGTTCTAGTAGGAGTAGTAGTACTGTCTTACCAGTGTGATGATGGTCTAGTAGGAGTAGTAGTAGTCTTACCAGTGTGATGATGTTCTAGTAGGAGTAGTAGTACTGTCTTACCAGTGTGATGATGTTCTAGTAGGAGTAGTAGTACTGTCTTAGCAATGTAGATGATGTTCTAGTAGGAGTAGTAGTACTACTGTCTTACCAGTGTGATGATGTTCTAGTAGGAGTAGTAGTACTGTCTTACCAGTGTGATGATGTTCTAGTAGGAGTAGTAGTACTGTCTTAGCAGTGTAGATGATGTTCTAGTAGGAGTAGTAGTACTGTCTTACCAGTGTGATGATGTTCTAGGTTCTAGTAGGAGTAGTAGTACTGTCTTACCAGTGTGATGATGGTCTAGTAGGAGTAGTAGTAGTCTTACCAGTGTGATGATGTTCTAGTAGGAGTAGTAGTACTGTCTTACCAGTGTGATGATGTTCTAGTAGGAGTAGTAGTACTGTCTTAGCAATGTAGATGATGTTCTAGTAGGAGTAGTAGTACTGTCTTACCAGTGTGATGATGCTCTAGTAGGAGTAGTAGTACTGTCTTACCAGTGTGATGATGTTCTAGTAGGAGTAGTAGTAGTGGCTTACCAGTGTGATGATGTTCTAGTAGGAGTAGTAGTACTGTCTTAGCAATGTAGATGATGTTCTAGTAGGAGTAGTAGTACTACTTTCTTACCAGTGTGATGATGTTCTAGTAGGAGTAGTAGTACTGTCTTACCAGTGTGATGATGTTCTAGTAGGAGTAGTAGTACTGTCTTAGCAGTGTAGATGATGTTCTAGTAGGAGTAGCAGTACTGTCTTACCAGTGTGATGATGTTCTAGGTTCTAGTAGGAGTAGTAGTACTGTCTTACCAGTGTGATGATGGTCTAGTAGGAGTAGTAGTAGTCTTACCAGTGTGATGATGTTCTAGTAGGAGTAGTAGTACTGTCTTACCAGTGTGATGATGTTCTAGTAGGAGTAGTAGTACTGTCTTAGCAATGTAGATGATGTTCTAGTAGGAGTAGTAGTACTGTCTTACCAGTGTGATGATGTTCTAGTAGGAGTAGTAGTACTGTCTTACCAGTGTGATGATGTTCCCTTAAAAAAAAGCAAAACTGTGCAATTTTTTTTCTCTAAAAGTCGTCATCTTCTGACACCTGTAACTTTTTTTATACTTCCATGTATGGGGATGTATAGGGCGTATTTTTTTGCAGGATCAGGTGTAATTTTTTGTTTTACCATTTTGGGGAATTGATATTGTTTTGATCATATTTGCCAGAAGACTTGCCACACTCATCAGAAGGGCTTTAAACTAGAAGAAGAGGGGATGGGAAGAAAAAAGAAAGACAAGAACATGCAGCTAAAAGACATACTAAACAAGGTTACTAGATGTGGTAAAGAGGACCCAAGACAGGATACTCAGAAGGAAATTATGAAAAAGGATACAGCAGAGCACAATCTGAAATGTTTTTACACAAACGCACAAAGTATGAGAAACAAACAAGGAGAACTAGAGCTGATGATACACAAGGAAAACTATGACGTCATCGGCATCACAGAAACCTGGTGGAACGACATGCATGATTGGAACATACAGATGGAAGGATACAACTTATTCAAAAAGAATAGAACTAATAAAAGAGGGGGTGGAGTTGCATTGTATGTTAAAAAAGAACACATCTCCACAGAAATTACAGTTTTACAGAATGATAATCTACTGGAAATTATTTGGGTAGTAATTCAAGGGAAAAACAATGATAAGGACATCATACTAGGCGTTTATTACAGACCACCAGGACAGACAGAAGACATGGATGAGATTTTTTCACAGCAAATGACCACGCTCTCAAAGAAACATGAAATAGTGATCATGGGAGACTTCAATTACCCTGACATTCATTGGGAAACCCACACAGCCAAGAGTAAAGGCTCCATCAAATTTTTATCCTCTCTAGCAGACAACTTCATTGCCCAGCTAGTAGAAGAAAACACGAGAGGAACATCCATTTTGGACCTAGTCCTAACCAACAAAGAGCACATGGTTAAGGGACTACGGGTAGCAGGGACACTGGGATTCAGCGATCATGCTATACTTGAGTTTGGGGTTGCAAGAAGAAGAAGACCTGAGAAGACACAGACTTCAAGGCTCGACTTTAGCAGGGCAGACTTCAAGAGCCTGAAGGCAAGGGTTAGCAGAATTCCATGGTGCAAAATTCTTAAGCACAAAAATGCACATGAAGGGTGGGAAATCTTCCGTAGGGAAATCATTAAAGCACAGGAACTAACAATACCTAGAAGGAAGAAAAATGGGAAGCACCTAAAAATATCAGGATGGATGACCAAAAAATTACATAACCTGCTAAAAAGGAAAAAGGAAACATACAAAAAGTGGAAGATGGGAACTATACCTAAGGAAGAGTACACAGCAGTCTGCAGACTCTGCAAGACAAGCATCAAAGGAGCTAAGGCTGAACACGAATTGAAGCTTGCAAAAGAGGCAAAGAGTAAGGTAAAAGGATTTTGGGGATATGTTAAAAGCAAAAGAAAAGTGAAGGAGACCATTGGAGTCCTGAAGAATGACAAAGGAGAAACAGTTAACATGGTGGAACAGCAGGTGGAGCTACTAAATTCATATTTTGTATCCGTCTTCTCCCAAGAAACTAATGGAAATATCGACATTAATGGTGATGGAGATGAGGGGAAGGAGAACTCCAAGCTGACTATAAGCGAAGGTCTGGTAAGAGAGCACTTAGCCAAGTTACAGGAAACCAAGTCCCCAGGACCAGATGATTTACACCCTAGAGTCCTGAAAGAGATAGCAGAGGAAATAACAGAACCCCTTGCTATAATCTTCGGTAAGTCATGGGAAACAGGAGTGGTCCCTTTAGATTGGAAAAGGGCAAATGTTGTCCCCATCTACAAAAAGGGGAAAAGGGACGATCCAGGAAATTACAGGCCGGTAAGTCTGACCTCGATAGCAGGAAAAATCTTTGAGCAAATTGTCAAGGAACATTTACTTCGGTACCTGGATGGGAAGGTATTAATTAACCAGAGCCAGCACGGCTTTATGACCAATAAATCTTGTCAGACTAACCTGATTTCCTTCTACAACAAAATCACTGAATGGTTGGACCAAGGGAATGCCGTGGACATAGTATATCTTGACTTCAGTAAGGCATTTGATAAAGTATCACATAACCTTCTTATTGAAAAAATGATTAAGTATGGCTTTGACAAAAAATCAGTTCGGTGGATTCACAACTGGCTTAATGATCGGGCACAACGAGTAATACTAAATGGCTACACATCGAATTGGAAGAAAGTCAAAAGCGGGGTGCCGCAGGGCTCTGTTCGGGGCCCAGTACTTTTTAATATCTTTATAAATGATCTGGACGATGGAATTATTGGGGAACTCATAAAATTTGCAGATGATACGAAGATAGGAGGAATAGCCAACACTAGAGAGGAGAGAGAGTGTATTCAAAAGGACTTAGACACACTGGAACAATGGGCTGAGGCCAACAAAATGGTATTTAACAGGGACAAATGCAAAGTTCTACATCTGGGTAACAGAAATGTAAAAAACATATATAGTATGGGAGGAATAGAACTAAGTGATAGCATAGGGGAAAAGGACTTGGGCATAATAGTAGATCACAAATTCAACATGAGCCAACAGTGCGGTGCTGCTGCAAAAAAGGCTAATAAAATTCTGGGATGTATGAAGACAAGCATTGAATCTAGATGAAGAGAGGTCATTATTCCGCTGTACTCTTCCCTGGTCAGACCACACCTGGAATACTGTGTACAGTTCTGGGCGCCTCAATTCAAGAAAGACATCGATATATTGGAGCAAGTCCAGAGAAGAGCAACCAAAATGGTGGAAGGTCTGCAAACCATGTCCTATGAGGAGCGGCTAAAAGAACTGGGATTGTTTAGTTTGCAGAAGAGAAGGCTGAGGGGAGATTTAATAGCAGTCTACAAATATCTGAAAGGTAGTCACCGTGCAGAGGGATCTCCCCTATTCTCATTAGCACAAGGAAGTACAAGAAGCAATGGGATGAGACTAAAGGGAAAGAGATACAGATTAGACATTAGGAAAAACTTTCTGACAGTGAGGGTAGTGAGAGAGTGGAATAGGCTGCCACGGGAGGTGGTGGGCGCTCCATCAATGGAAATCTTCAAGCGGAATCTGGATAAACATATAGCTGGGATGATTTAGTTAGACCTGCACTCGCAGGGGGTTGGACCCGATGGCCCTTGAGGTCCCTTCCAACTCTACCAAAAAAAATAAAATAAAAAAATTTTGTTCTACCATTTTGGGGAATTGATATTGTTTTGATCACTTTTTATTCAAATTTTTATCAGAGGCAAAAAATTGCAGTTTGGCACTTTTGACTTTTTTTCCCGCTACAGCGTTTACCATACAGGAAAAATAATTTTATAGATGTGTAGAACGGGAGTTTTCAGACGCAGGGATACCTAACATGTATGTGTTTCACAGTGTTTAACTACTTTTATATGTGTTCTAGGGAAAGGGGGGATTTGAATTTTTAATAATATATATATATATAAATATTATAAAGGTGAAAGTTTGTGAGTTTGGATGTTTGTGGGTTTGTGTGTTTGGATGTTTGAATGTTTGTTCCTTAATCACGCAAAATACGCTCCACCGATTTGGCTGAAAATATAGTCACTACACTCGATTGCGCAATAGGCTACTTTTCGTCACAATAGCGCACATACGTTTTTCTGAGGACCCCCACAAAACCCAAACTCACATCACTATCTCTGCAATCTCACACACTTTGGACCATAGCAAGCCACAAAATTCATATTACCCTCTACAGCAGAGGTCAGCAACCCCTGGCACACATGCCAAGAGTGGCACTCCTGCCATATTTCACTGGCACACCAGCAGCACAAGACCTGCAAGAGTTAAATGAAGTCCGAGGTCCTTTCAGTGCTCTGCTAGAGCTGAGGCATAAGGACACTCCGCTTTGAGAGGAGTGCAGGAAACCCAGGGGGTGGAGCTTAGTCGCTCAGATCTCTGCCTGCTATAGTGCTCCTGCCATCTGCACCCTGCAAACGTTCCCCGAGGAGGAGAGGAAGCTGCTAGCAAAGTGAAACTGAAAAACACACAGGTACATAGGATTACTGTTCTCATTAATGTCAGGCATTTGGGGTTATTAGTTTAGTGTTAGTAACTCCATGTGCCTCACATTAATAGGAATAAACCCCATCATGTCCCTCCTATTAACCCCTGTGTGCCTCATATAAAGGTTACTAATATGTGAGACATATGGAGGTACTAATAAAAGACCTCAGTAATGAAGATACTTAATTATTACCTCCAAGTCTCTCCCATATCAGTAACTTTTACACAAGGGTTAATGTGAGGGACATGATGGGGTTAATTGCTATTAATAAGACGCGCATGGAGTTACTAAACTGTCATGCACAGGGCCAGACTTTATGTGGCTTGCTCGAGAGTATCCTGTGCCCAAAATTTACATGTACTGGCGGAAAGTAACAAATCATACAATGTCGTATATCCAAGTATATTCACTTGTAATCCCTCTGTCCCAAAGACACTATGTACAGTTTATACCAACACCGTATAGCAGCTCAAATACAAATTACATTCAACACAAAAGTCTCACATATTCTCAGAATTACAGCAACAACAAGATACAAAGTTACATTTCATATCCCATACCTTATACACAGTACGAAAACCTTACCCGCACCTGTATTTACCCACTTCTACAATCACCGCGGTTGCGGGTACCAGCTAATATATAGATAGATAGATAGATAGATAGATAGATAGATAGATAGAAATTTTTTATTTTTATTTTTTGCATTTATTAGACCCCCTTGGGTAACTGAACCCCAGAAGGTCTGACCACTAAGGCAATGCATTGCAATGCAATGCTAATGCATTGCAATACACTGCAAAAAAAAAAAAATCATCATTTCTTTTGCAGGCTGCATAGAGCACCCTGCAAAAGAAAATCAATGCACACAGGCCGGGAAGCCTTTACAAGGGTCCCAGATGTCATGCCACCCTGACATTGACCCTGGAGCTTGCTCATGCGCCGCCTAGCAAATGGCGTCTTGGTCAGTTTTGACCGAGGCGCCGGAGGGGTTAATGCCCCCAATCGGTGTGGGCACCGACCGGGGGCCTTAGCGCTGGGTGTCCACTGTGTAAAACTAGTACAGTGGATGTCGGGAAGAGGTTAAGAACTGCAATATAATATAGAACCATACAACATTACAACTTGCTAGAATAACCTGTAACAAGCTTCATATTCTATTACAATACAGGATAGACATCTTGTGAAGTAATATAGGAATATCATGTTGTTTTGAAAAGCCGATCATCTCATGATACACATATCTGGTCATCTCATGATACACATATCTGGTCATCTCTAGAGATGAGCGAACAGTGTTCTATCGAACACATGTTCGATCGGATATCAGGCTGTTTGATGTGTTCGATTCGAATTGAACATCACGTGGCAAACTCCAAAAAATTTTGATTCCCCTCCCACCTTCCCTGGTGCTTTTTTTGCACCAATAACAGCGCAGGGGAGGTGGGACAGGAACTACGACAACAGGGACATTGAAAAAAAACGGAAAAAGTCATTAGCTGCCAAAATCAGGTGACCTCCATTTTAGACGAATAGCGGATTTCAAATCCGGGTCATATGAGAATGTGAACTTTGTGACTAAGAGACAGGGATAGCTGTACAGGCAGGGATAGCTAGGGATAACCTTTATTTAGGTAGGAATGTTATTAAAAATAACTTTTTGGGGCTCTATCGGGTGTGTAATTGTGATTTTTGTGAGATAAACTTTTTCCCATAGGAATACATTGGACAGCGCTGATTGGCCAGAGTATGGAATTCGACCAATCAGCGCTGGCTTTGCTGGTGGAGGCGGAGTCAAAGATCGCTCCACACCAGTCTCCATTCTAGTCCGACCTTAGACTCCGCCTCCTCCAGCAGAGCCAGCGCTGATTGGTCGAATTCCGTACTCTGGCCAATCAGCGCTGGCCAATGCATTCTATTAGCATGATCAAGTAGAGCTGAATGTGTGTGCTTAGCTCAACTACGCCAGTGGAGTAGTTGAGCTAAGCACATACATTCAGCTCTGCTTCATCAGGCTAATAGAATGCATTGGCCAATCAGCGCTGGCCAATGCAAGGGTTCCAGTGCACCCTCGGCTCTGATGTAGCAGAGCCGAGTGTGCACAAGGGTTCTAGTGCACCCTCGGCTCTGCTACATCTGATGTAGCAGAGCCGAGTGTGCATAAGGGTTCTAGTGCACCCTCGGTTCTGCTACATCTGATGTAGCAGAGCCGAGGGTTCTAGTGCACCCTCGGCTCTGCTACATCTGATGTAGCAGAGCCGAGTGTGCACAAGTGTTCTAGTGCACCCTCGGCTCTGCTACATCTGATTTGCTGACTGGCACACGGTGTAGTTGAGCAGAACTGGCTCAACACTGCTAAGTCTCTGCATACCCATATGAAAACATTGGCCAGCCTTCGGCCAATCAGCGCTGGCTCTGCCGGAGGAGGCGGAGTCTAAGGTCGGACCTGAATGGAGACTGGTGTGGAGCGATCTTAGACTCCGCCTCCTCCAGCAGAGCCAGCGCTGATTGGTCGAATTCCGTACTCTGGCCAATCAGCGCTGGCCAATGCATTCTATTAGCATGATGAAGTAGAGCTGAATGTGTGTGCTTAGCTCAACTACGCCAGTGGAGTAGTTGAGCTAAGCACACACATTCAGCTCTGCTTCATCAGGCTAATAGAATGCATTGGCCAATCAGCGCTGGCCAATGCAAGGGTTCCAGTGCACCCTTGGCTATGATGTAGCAGAGCCGAGTGTGCACAAGGGTTCTAGTGCACCCTCGGCTCTGCTACATCTGATGTAGCAAAGCCGAGTGTGCACAAGTGTTCTAGTGCACCCTTGGCTCTGCTACATCTGATGGGCTGACCGGCACACGTTGTAGTTTAGCAGAACTGGCTCAACACTGCTGAGTCTCTGCATACCCATAGGAATGCATTGGCCAGCCTTCGGCCAATCAGCGCTGGCTCTGCCAGAGGAGGCGGAGTCTAAGGTCAGACCTGAATGGAGACTGGTGTGGAGCGATCTTAGACTCCACCTCCTCCAGCAGAGCCAGCGCTGATTGGTCGAATTCCGTACTCTGGCCAATCAGCGCTGTACAATGCATTCCTATAGGAAAAAGTTAGCTTGCGAAAATTGCAAGCTGACAGGGAATTCCATGAAATAAAGTGACTTATATGCCCCCAGACATTCTTCCCCTGCTGTCCCAGTGTCATTTCAGGGTGTTGGTATCATTTCCTGGGGTGTCATAGTGGACTTGGTGACCCTCCTGAGACGGATTTGGGTTTCCCCCTTAACGAGTATATGTTCCCCATAGACTATAATGGGGTTCGAAACCCGTTCGAACACTCGAACAGTGAGCGGCTGTTCGAATCGGATTTCGAACCTCGAACATTTTAGTGTTCGCTCATCTCTAGTCATCTCATGATACACATATGTGGTCATCTCATGATACATATATCTGGTCATCGTCATTGTGGCCACATTGGGACGTTTCCTTCACAATGAGTTGTATGAACTTACTTATTAGCTTGTAGTAACTATTTCTGCACCAAGTCTTCCATTATCTATTTCTTCGTTTCCCCATGGGGCATAGATAATATATGTTTAGGGATGAGCCGATCTTGAGATTTCAAGATCGATTTTAAAATCCAATTTTCGATCATTTTCCAGCCGATCTCGATCCCGATCTTGATCGTGAAATTTGCTCGATCGCCGATCGGAATCCGGTCTTTTCCGATCCCAATAACTCAACCCTAGTCAATGTTTCTCTATGGGAAAAGTCACTTTTCGGGTTGAGCCGATCTTGAGATAACCTCCGATCTTGATCCCGCTGGAAAAGATTGGGTCGGAATTCTGATCGCGATCGTGAAATTTACTCTATCGCCGATCGGAATCCGATCTTTTCCGATCGCGATTGCTCAACCCTAGATATGTTACCTTTATACTATGTGTCACATGATTCCACTGTCACTAAATATCTAGTTTGTCTCACTTACTATTGGTTCCCGCAGGTCCTGAGAGTCCTGACTTGTGGAGTTTTCAGACAGATATGTCCTTTATAATATCTAATATGTTATAAAATCTTCCTACAGATGCCGACAGCTGCAGTAAATGCCAAAGTGACAAATGGCCAAATGAGAAGAGAGACCGATGTCTGCCCAAAGTAATGGAATTCATCTCTTATAATGACACCATTGCTTCTGTATCTTCCTGTGTCTCGCTCTTCGGATGTCTTGTCACCGGCTCCATATTTGGAATATTTATTTCCTACCGGGACACTCCTATTGTTAAAGCTAATAACCGGAACCTGAGTTATCTCCTCCTGGTCTCCATCATCCTCAGCTTCCTCTCTGTCTTCTTGTTTCTTGGCCGTCCCAGTGATGTCACTTGTAGATTACGTGAAACCAGTTTTGGAGTCTTCTTCTCAGTGGCCGTCTCTTCACTTCTGGCCAAGACTGTTATGGTTTGTGTTGCTTTTAAGTCCACCAAGCCTGGAAGCCCCTGGAGAAAATGGCTGAGTGTGAAGCTGCCCTATACCATAGTGTTGTTGTGTTCTTCCTTCCAGGTTGTCATCTGTGTTCTGTGGTTGTCTATTTCTCCCCCATTCCAGGACCTGGACACTCAGTCTTATCCTGAGAAGATCATCATTCAGTGTAATGAGGGCTCAGATCTCTGGTTCTACTCCATGTTGGGTTATATGGGGCTCCTGGCCGCTGTCAGCTTTCTTCTGGCTTTCATGGTGAGGACATTACCGGACAGTTTTAATGAGGCCAAGTACATCACCTTCAGCATGCTGCTGTTCTGTAGTGTCTGGATGGCCATGATCCCGGCTTATCTGAGCACCAGAGGGAAATACATGGTGGCCGTGGAGATATTTGCAGTAATGGCTTCCAGTTCTGGACTTTTAGCTTGTGTGTTTTTCCCAAAATGTTTTATTATCTTATTTAGACCTGAAATGAACAAAAAAACTGATTTGCTGGGGAGAAGAAAGGAAATATGTAATAATAGTAATAAATGATGATGTGTAATGTGCCATGTGGTAACATAATGCCCCTCCCCCACACCACTATTATACACTGTGCTAGACAGAATATCTCTGTATTATATTCTATTATAAAGCTTTTGCCCCTTATAGCCCTGAAGATGCTGCTGCAGTGATATATATGTGTGTGGGGGGAGGGTAACAGTGACTTTAGTGTTGTTGCACTGCGAGGTCACAATCCTTAGTGCTGACTGTCCTGCAGATGATCGCACTACATGTGACGTCACACATTACACAGCCGGCAATATGTCAGGACTGAATGAATATACAATATACATAGACAATGTAGCATTCAGGCTCAGCAGATTCTTACTTAAAGGCGCTCTATCACTAGGAAAAGTCATTTTTAACTAATCACACCTTTGCATAGCCCTTAGAAAGTCTATTTCACACCTACCTATAGTATGTAGATTACCTCAGTGGTGTCTGAATAAGTCCGTTTATATTCATATGCTAATTAGACTAGTGCACGATAGATGGTGCACACCTCTCTATTGTCTTCTATGGGAGACGGCTCCTGCTGCTGATGATGACTCAGCTTCCTGTTTGCTTCTCCACACATAGAAGATAATGGGAGAGAGGAGGCTGCTGGGAACTTCCTGAGCTGGCTGGAGGCTCATTAGCATATGAATAAAAACGGACTTATTCAGACACCACTGAAGCAATCTACATGCTAAAGTTAGGTGTGGAATAGACTTTCTAAAGCCTATGCAAGCATGTGTTTAGATAAAAATGACTTCTCCCAGTGATAGAGCCCCTTTAAAGGGGGATTCCAATGTTCGTAACCATTTTTAAATTTGTAGGTAATTAAAAGTTAAACATTTTTGCAAGTATAAGTAATTAAATATTTTGCAGTTTTAAAGATTTTCTCTATATATCGTGGACTCACAGTCTTGTGGTCTTGATCAGTTGTCAATTGGATATGACCATGAATACAAGATCTTTCTAAGGTCAGAAAATCAGCTATGGAGGGGGGCATGGCTAGCCATCAATGGAAGCGGACACACTATCGTTAGCTCCCTAAGCAGTGATTTGAATCCATGGATTTTCAGCACCATTGGAAGGCATCTAACCTCTGGGCAACCCCAAGGCTTTCCGCCAAGCCTCAGTCAGCATTTCTGGGGTGCTCTCTACTTACTCTAAGGTGATCTCCAGGAGTTAAAAATCTGCGGCCTACCTTTCCCTGGCTCCCGACCGCCATCTTGGGCCTTAGGGCTGATGCCTGCTTACTCCTCCAAAGCCTACTCTCCGTCTCTTCAGAGCCCTCAACTGCCCTGTTGTGCCCATGTGGACCTGGAGAGGTCCTCCTGCACGACTTCAGGATTTCTCCGCTGCTCTCTCGGCTGGGTAGCTGTGGATCCTCCCCTCGGAGGTCGCGGCTACCATTTTACTTCAGTAGTGAAGCATCATACCTTTTCATCAATACGCCCAGACCCCACTCCTTTTATTTAAAGTTGACAGGTACCATGACCCCTTACCACTTCCCCTTACCACTTCTCGTCAACCACCCACCACATCCATTACGCCCCCTTTCCATTGTGCGTTGACAGGTCTCCCCACCCTCCTCCTTTGCATTATGTGTAGTCATAATGAACAATCAGGAGTTCTTAGACCAACTTCGGACGGATGCGGAGTGATTGGCGTCCTCAGGAATGGGCTCTCTGGACTCGTTAGAGACGCAATATTTTGTTTCAACTCAGACAGTTGACTAATTTTTTCAGCGTCTGGCATAGATAAACTCAATTCTGAGTGGGTATTTACTAAATAAGTCAATCGGTTTCGCAGATTGGTTTAATAGAGGCATACACCAGCTACATTACTTAAGGCAAAGAACGCTTCTACGGCTACTCCCCCCCGCTACAAGACGACAACTATTCACTACGTGCTACAGGTGTGGTGTGTGATAGAGTGTTTGCTGTAACACGGTTGTGATCATTAGGCTGCAATGCAAAAGGTGCATTGTACGATCTCCGGAAAGGGCTAACAGGCCTTCTCAGGTTTGTAGCAAACAGATAGGTGTTATCTTCTTGCAGATCAGACAGTTGAATAATTTTATCCTCGTCTGGCATGGATAAGCTCAATTCTGCGTGGGTGTTTACTATGCGAGTCAGTGTGTTTCGCAGATTGGGTAAATAGAGGCATACAGCGGCCAGAGAGCTCAATGTTTCCAGAGATTGTCTCGGCCACTCCCCCAGATTACAAGGTGGTGGTCTTACACTACATGTTACAGGCATGTTATGTGTATAAGTTTTTGGTGGGTGTTGATTGTAACAAACCCGACTATAGTTTGAATTTATGACTTGTTGCTTACCGGTCTTGTCTTGGGCGGGCATGCTTTCCTCCACTTCAGGGATCGTCGCTAACGTTGTAGGATTATTACTAGAGGCGCTCTCCTCAGGGAATAATGATTGTGCGAGGGTTGAACCCTCCAGCGTGGTAAGTGTAATCCGCCGCTTGTGGTGTTATTTACATGTAACGTCATTTTTGCCAGGGACGCACTCTCTAAAGGTATAGAATTGTCGCGCGGGTGAAAATGCCATGCTGTTGATTCGCTCTCTTTCATCGGGGTGAATTTGTACGGAAGTCTTGACGGTTGCAGTATTCTGGTAATTTACCTTTTCCTTTTTTACTTAAAATAGAATTAGACTTTGCATTATGTATGAATTGTAAACAATCACTGAAAGATACTCAGGATAACCACTGGATATAACAATTTACCTAGGGGTAAAACAAGAATAACTAATACTTACAAGGCTGTGCAGCGTTACTGGTGCTGGCGCCTTCACAATTATATGGGGGAGGCGGCTCTACGTTCTCCTTAACCCCTTCCCGACATGCGCCGTAATAGTACGGCGCATGTCGGATCTGTAACTATGGGGACCGCCTGGGAGCCGGGCGGCCGCCATAGCCACCGGGTGTCTACTGGACCGATCGGAGGCATTAACCCCTCCGGCGCCTTGAGCAAAGGTGCCAGAGGCGCCATTTTCCCGGCGCATGGGCGCCGCCATTTTGCCGATCGCCGGCTCCTGGAGCATGCTTTACAAGGCTCCCAGGCTTGTCTGCAAATTCTCTCTTTTGCAGGCTGGTCTATGCAGCCAGCAAAAGAAAGGATGATTTTTTGCAATGCATTGCAATGCATTAGCATTGTAATGCATTGCATTAGTGATCAGATCCCCTGGGGTTCAACACCCCTAGGGGGTCTAATAAATGCAAAAAAAAAAAATAAAAAAAAAAATAAAATAATAGAATAGAATATAAAAAAATATAAAAAGTATTAAAAATTCAAATCACCCCCTTTCCCCTAGAACACATATAAAAGTAGTTAAAAACTGTGACACACATACATGTTAGGTATCTCCGTGTCCGAAATCGCCCGCTCTACAAATCTATAAGAATATTTTTCCTGTTCGGTAAACGCCGTAGCGGGAAAAATAGTCAAAAGTGCCAAACCACCGTTTTTTCACTGTTTTGATTCTGATAAAAATTTGAATAAAAAGTGATCAAAGCAATAACATTTCCCGAAAATGGTAGAACTAAAAAGTACACTCGGCCCTTCAAAAAAAGACGCCCTATACATCCCCGTAAACTTACGTATAAAAAAGTTACGGCTGTCGGAATATGGCGACTTTAAAAAAAAATTTAACACAGTTTTGGATTTTTTTTAAGGGGTCAAAATGTAAATAAAACCATATAAATTTGGTATCCCTGGAACCGTAAGAAAGTCGCAGAAATGCATTTTTTTCTTCAAATCCACCCCATTCTGATTTTTTTTCCCCAGCTTTCCAGTACCTTATATAGACAAATTAATGATGGCATCATGAAGAAAAATTTGTCCCGCAAAAATTAAGACCTCATATGGCTCTGGGAGTGGAGAAATAAAAAAGTAATGGGGTTTATAAAGAGGGGAGTCAAAAACGAAAAACGAAAATCAAAAAATGCCATCATCGGGAAGGGGTTAAAGACGAGGTCTCTTGTTTTTGTAAATTTGAACGACGGGGTCTTCATCTGTCTTTCGTGAAAATAATACTTGTGCTGAAAAAGTGCAGTGTCGCCTACATTTGCTGAACTGGCGGCTGTATACAATCATTAAATAATGTTAGATCTTTTGCGTATAACAATTTACCTATGGGTAAAAACAGGTTAAAAAAATATATATATATATATATATATATATATATATATATATATATATATATATATATACTTACAAGACTGAGTGCTGTATAAATCACTAAGTGTTAGATTTTTGCAGGTGGGGGCTTTGTTACACACTTATGCACATTTATGAAAACTACTTAGATTTGAGGTACGGATCCAAAATAGTGTCGGCGATGGTCATATGCCCGGCCTTTCCACTACACGGCTTCTGGGTTAGATTCTCTTCATCAAGAGGTGTTTCAAAAGCAGTCGCTTGTGTGTGTGTGTGTGTGTGTGTGTGTGTGTGTGTGTGTGTGTGTGTGTGTGTGTGTGCAAAAACGTAAAACGGTAAATACATTAATATAATAATAATAAAAAAAATAAACAGATCTTGAAAGCTGACTTCATTCTGTTGCACAATCTAAAATGAATATTTATTAAAATAGTTTTGCTACACTAAGCAGGTTATGAGTTAGCTTTGAAATATTAGCGGTCACTCAAAATATATATAACAAGATGTAACAATACAATTTTAAAATTCTGCTTACTAATTTTGTGCACACATGACAGATATAAACACTCTACTCGTATATACGGTACATAAATAATGTGCGTGAAAATAAAGACGTTTCAATACATTTTTATACGTTGCAATCACAAAATAGATAAAGAGATATAAGGTAAAAAAAAAACCAACAACTTACATTTATGTGTGGTCTGCTCCTTGACAATGATGATATGAAATCCAGGTCCTCTTGAAGTTGGTGTGTGGTTTCCAACCAGATAGCTGTGCCTTATATCGCACGTGACACACCACTAGGGATGTTGGAGAGGGGGCTGGTCAAAGGTCCAGCACACCCCACATGGAAGCAATTAACCTTATCAATAGATTATAACACTATACTGTAAACTGCGTAAAAAGCATTGTTAGTACATACACGTATATAACAGTTATGGATGATCTAAAATCTCATAATCGATACAACATGCCAACGCCGCGTCTGAAAAATATTTGCAGAAAATATATTTTAATCCTAAAGCCCCCGGATCTTTTGGTGGCATAGAGGGTTTATAAAGGTCTGTTAAAAAACACGGTATAAAGAGGCCGACTGTTATGGTCAGAAGGGTTTATTAAACAAAAACTAAATAAACAAAACCCTGCGGAGCCCTACTGGACTTTGAACTGCAATTAACACCCTGGTGTGAACACGGTCTGGCAGTTAGTGTCACTGCCAGCTAAACAAAACTAACCAGCTGTGCTCTGTTAGAATCACAGAGACCTGTGCAGCTTCAGAGCAGCTGCTACAATAACTAAATTGTCTAGCCAAAACTCCTGGACTAGACAGAGACCGACTAAACCCTGTGTGCTTCAGTTCCACCCAACTCCCAAGGCAGCTTACTGCCAAACCAAACTGTCAGTGTGAATACTGACTAGGGGAACACTAGCTAAGGTCAATTGAGATAATTCACCACACAACACACAAGGCAACATGCTGCCTAACTAACAGTGGCATTGCTATCTCAGGGGAATTGCTAGCTAGGTCAATGAAATGTTTTTTTTCAGGCTGGAACACACATATGGTTACACATTGCTTGTGCTCCAATGTCCTCCTTATCCACATCCTCCTACAGTTCAGTCCCCCAGGGCTCATCTGGCTCTGAGATGTAGGGTGTCCATGTCTCCAGTGCTTTGCTCAGCCAGACTGAAAAACATCTTTTCCAAGATCAATGAAATTGAATCACTGGAACAACGTTGTTTATCTCTTAGTCCTGGTGACTGACTTACAACGTGGCTTCCTCAAAGTGAACGAGGAAACGGCAGGTGTCACGCATGAGCTGCCACTGGCTAACGTTAAAGTTACACAGGGGATTTCATCTGTCCATGTGTATCATCAAGAAATCATTTTTCGGATGTCTTCCAGATGGGTGGGACACTTAAAAAAATACTTGACAACCAGATTGAACACATGCGCCATTCAGGGTACATGGCTCAACACTCCTTGATTGCGCACCCACACCATGTTTGTCTTGTCGTCAGTCACCATAGTTCCATTTTTATGTTGTCTTAGAGAAAGCCAGGATTTGATTTCTTGACTCGGAGGAGTTCCTCACCTGTGTGACTTCACTCACCCAGGCAAATGAGGTGTAACACTGCTGTGCCCTGCACATGTGGTTTGCTGGAAGAGCACTGTGAATTTTCCCTGCAGTGAAGGCTGAGGACACAGTGGAAGATGAGGCGGACACTGCAGGACCAACATCGTGAGAATGTGTAGGCAGAAGTTGTGTCATATTTCCAAGTTGCTGGTGTGTCTGGGCAGGAGCCACATTCACCTAGTAGGCCGTAAAAGACATATATTGTCCTTGACCGTATTTACAGCTCCACACGCCAGCGCTGCTGTGCACTTTGGCAGACTCTGACAAGAACAAGGACTGGCCTACCTTTTGTTCTACATATTTGTGCATGGCTAGTACCATGGTTTTGGCAAAGAAATGACAGCTTGGGACTCTTCATCATACCTCAGCACAAGCCATCAGTTCCCTGAAAAGTGCAGAGTGCACCAATTGAAAAGGGAGGGACTGAAGCACCAGCAACTTGGACAGGAGCATGTTCAGCTTCTGCACCATTGGATGAGTGCACGCATACTGTTGTCGCTTTGATATCGATGTAATGACTGCCTAGGAGGAGGAGCAGGAGCATCAGGACCAGTAGATGATGGTAAGGACACACAGCTTTCTGAGGTGTTGGAGCCTTGACTGCTTGAAATGGGGTGCATGCCACTGGGTCATGCAGTGGTTACTGTGGCAGGCTGGACCACCACATTGGACCAACTTTTCTCCCAAGCCATTTTATGGTGATGTTACGTATGCTGATGCAGGGCTGTGGTACCAACATTGGCACTCTACCCATACTTCACCTTCTGCGCACAGATTGAACATAAGGCCATGTTAACCTCCCCCAGTGGCTAAATAAAAACTGCCACACTGCCGAATAGGTGATTTTACCCCCAATACTCTGCACTAACTGCTACCACCACTGCCTCTGTGAACCCCTGCACCACTGCTTTCTGGGCAGGTAGGCTCCTGCCAAGCAAGTGGTCTAACCCCGGCACTTTTGGCCCCCGACCTCCCACTGCCACCCTGCTGACTACAATGCTGCCTCATGAACAATCTGCCATCCTCTTCTCCTCATGATGATGAAGCCCGTACGTCACACAGTTCCAAATTTCTATCGGCTACATTGTAATCCACTAATGTCTGCAGGTCACAGATGATGGTCCTTCTCAGCATTCTCTGAGGCAGGGACCTGACCGCTGGCAACACCAGCTCGCACATCACTATCCTCATTGCTACTTGCCCACATATCGGAGGAAGCGGCGGATGTCTCCTCCAGATCTTGACTAGACACGAGCTGATAACTGTACTGTAGTAGCTCTTCCTCATTGTGTAGTGGATCTGAGCCCATAGCATAGAGTATTTCTCTGGCAATGGGAACAGAAAAGGACAGAGTCAGGTTGAGGACACATGACGGTACAGGACTTGCTCCTATGCCATGCTAACTAAGGCTTGTGTCTGTCGAACCAACCAGCTCCTAGATGGGGGTGATGATGTGACTTGGGATCAAGTGGACTGTTGGCTTGCTGGTCAAGACATGACCACTACTTGGCACTGGGAGCTCAGTCCTCTGCCAGAGGCCCCTGCTGTCATGCCCCCTTACTCTGCTGTCACCTGTTCCTGTACCAGAAACATTTAGGCCTCTGGCACTTCCCCATGCATGATCTGACATACTGTTAATTATTAAAGAAAATTTTTACAGGGCAAAAAGGTTGAAGAGAATGGCAAATGGCTTTTTGGGAGAAAAGGAAGGGACAAAAGAGCTAATTGTGAGATATAAAGAAAGCAATAGCTACTCACATCAGATAACATGACCCTGCTCCCCATTCTAATGACACTTTCTACTACACAACCATGAAGAAATGAAATCCTGAATTATTTTCTGTGCTATGTCCTGGGCTCAGGCTGGTGGTGATGGACCAGGGAATGGTGTAATACTTCACCATAAAGTAAGATTCATACAGGGGCAGATTTAAGGTAAACGGACCAGAATTCCCATTTGACTTACACCAAATTGTGACAATAAATTTATTATGTTTTAGACATTTTTTATGCCTTTGTTGACAAGGAGGTGTGATTGGTGTGAAGGGCGTGCGGGCGGTGTGACTTGATGCAAAGCTTGTTTGGTTTTAGATATGATAAGCTCAGTATTGTCTGTAGAATTTTGGTAGGTCGAAGTCTGCAAACTTGATAAATCTGATTCATTTCTAGGTTGTCTAAGGCTACACTATATACATCTTCAAATAAAATGATGACATTTGCCTCAGTGTGTTTTGATGTTTTTGTGGTGTTTTCAGGGGCATTTTTAACTTTGTTTTTATTTATTTAATTTCTTTTGGTCAGAAAATTGGAGACCCGCTACACACCAGAAGGAGCACATGAGATTTACTAGAGCTTTGCAGGTTGTACTTATTATCTACCATTATCCTCTATTGATTGTAGAACAATGTGCCCACTGTTACCCCAGAGCACTTAGAGGTGTCTATTAGAGATGAGCGAGTAGTAATCAATCGAGTAGGTATTCGATCGAATACTACGGTATTTGAAATACTCGTACTCGAACGAATACTACTATTAAAGCCAAAATATTGACTATATCATGGATCAATCAGTCAGTCCAAATTAAATGAGCATGTTTGTGCACAAATTGCTAATAATGAGACAGACACAGAGTTCCGTATCAAACCAGCCATGCTCTTCGCCCACCTCAGCATCACTGGCTCTTTATTGAAAGTACACACACTTTAGAGACAAAGAAAGGAGGGGTCACTGCCCCCTTGGCATTCCTGAGTTGTCCAGCTTCTATTGGTTTCAGTCCTTTGATGTCCAGCCTTCCTTCGTCCACCCAGACGACCCCCCTTGCTGTAATTTGAAGACCTCACCACGAAGCTCATAGACAAGACAAAGTCTCCATCTTAGATTCCAAACTCCTTTGTTCAATACTTTAGGCACTTAGTAGCAAGGAAAACAATTAGTATTTCTAAATAGACAAACATGCAACACAGAGTATATAAGTATAAGAGTATATAAGTATTAATTCATGACCTGAGACTTGACACTACTAGCTGTTCGAAGTTAAGATTCGATGCAGAGCCAGCGTTGATTGGCAGAATGTTATACATTGCCAATCAATGCTGGTTCTTCTCTTACCTTTAGAAGTCTTCTCCCTGCGCAGCGTCCCGCGTCCTCTTCCGGCTCTGAATTCACTCTGCTTAGGCATCGGGCCTGGGCAGAGCCGACTGTGCATGCCCACGCTACAAGAAAATGGCCGCTTACACTGTAAGCGACCCTCACTCATGAACTTGGTAAATAGAAATTGATCGAATATTGTGTACCCCTGAAACGGGCATTTCCCCCCATAGACTATAATGGGGTTCGAAACCCGTTCGAACAGTGTGCAGCTGTTCGAATCGGATTTCAAACCCCGAACATTTTAGTGTTCGCTCATCTCTGGTGTCTATAGGCCTGATTTTGAAATTGTCACCTAGTCGACCAGGAGAAGCTTTCCTTTCAGTAAGAGTAGCGGCTGCATTGCCATTTCTCCTACAGATATATCTATGGACCAGTAGACACATTACGTGAGCAGCTTGAGCACCATTATTAGTGTCTGGTGAGAAGCTGCAGCTTAGGGTAATTTCCAGCTTCTCATCAGGGTTACCTGACCATACTACTTAGAGGTCCCAAACTTAATGTCACTTGGAAATCTGTGATCTCTAGTTAGACAAGTTCCACATCACCAAGGATCACTTATGAATTTCTTCCACCAACCTGAAATAGGGGGATAGTCGAGCCAGACGGTTCATAAGTCTGCATCATGTTGGACAACCATGGGGGAATACTCCTAGGTCTTTTGACCCTTAAGCTATGACGTTGCTCTTTTTGAAGGGGGGGGGGGGGGTGCTCGTACTCCCGTGTCTTTAGCTTCTCAATACATCTTTCAAGATTTAAATAGTATATATTCCCAAATTGATTTTCGAGCTGGATGTTAAATCCACCAAAGTTTGTTGAATTACCTGATCTATACAAGCCACAAAACGTACCATCATGTAAAACTGGAAAGACACAGACCCATCTATAATCCACCAATGGTGGAAAAACATTCAAGTAACGAGGAACTGATTGACTGGAAATCTAATACCTTAAAGAAAGATTCTTCAAAACTCAAAGTCATTGACTCACTTCTCATGTCTCCAGAACAAACCCATGACCTTCCCCGGCCTCACACTGAGCTCACGTATTCCTGGACCTGACAAATAATAATAAAAACTTATTCTATTCCAAACAATAAAAATGTCAAAGAGACGATTCATTATAAAGTATCAGGAACAAAGAGAAAATGGGACAAACTGGACATTGACAGTGTTTTTGTTTTTCAAAGTTCTCATGTTTTGTTCTCAGGTTTTGGTTGAAAAAAAAAAAACAACAACATTTTTGATGGTTTTAAATACAGATTTTACATAAGTGTTACAATATATAAAAATTGTATTAAAACACTTGAAGAAAAAAAAGAAAAAGACTAGAGATAACATTCTTGTAATTGTGACCTCAGTAGTGCCAGGGGTTAATGTGAGTGATGACAATCTTTGTACAGGGCTGTGGAATATGTCTGTGGTATATTCTGTATAACACAAGGACAGCTGAGACTGGTTATTTCTTCTACAAGTCTCTATAGTAAGGACGGTTCAGAGCACAATCCTCGGAGAGCAGATCCAGAATGATGTGCGATGAGAGCAGAGAATGTAAAATCTATCCCATAATACTGTATAAAAGGAGGGGAGATGAGAGCAGTCACCATATAGCATGTCCTGATCCTGGGGGCCGTGCTGTCTGTGTCCCTGCTGCCTCATTGCTTCTATCCATCGTGTCTTACTTAGGACTGGAAAGACGTCATCTCATCATCATCATCATTATCATCATCATCATCACCATCATCTCATCATCATCATCATCATCATCATCATCATCATCATCATTATCCTACTCCTACAAGGAGATGTGCAGTTTCCTTACTACGTTACTTCTTTACTTTCATCTAACACAATTAGTCTGTGATCTCCAGATAAGAGAAGTTCATGAGACTGTACAGAAAGGTTCCCAGGATGGAGATCTCATTATTGGTGGGATACTGACACTGTATAAAACTGCATATTATCAGCAACTCCAAGACTACAATTTCACAGGTTTTTGGTGTTCTGAGTAAGTCATTAAATAAGAATGTGGTGCAGAGACTCGAACAGGCAGTGACATTACATATAGAGAAGTCCTGACAGTGTCATACGCTATGTATTATAGATATATAGTCCTAGGAGCCCTGACAGTGCCATACACTATGTATTATAGATATATAGTCCTAGGAGCTCTGACAGTGTCATACACTATGTATTATAGATATGTAGTCCTAGGAGTCCTGACAGTGTAATACACTATGTATTATAGATATATAGTCCTAGGAGCCCTGACAGTGTCATACGCTATGTGGAACCCCAGTGGAACCAAGTGTTTATACCCCAAACCACCCACCCCACCCCCACCACTCATCCACCCGAGTCCAACTCCCCCCCCACACACACACACACTTTACTAGCTTTGGCAATGCCAAATATCTATTCGGACGTGCCAATAAAGCTTTTTTTGATTTGATTTGATTTGACTATGTATTATAGATATATAGTCCTAGGAGTCCTGACAGTGCCATACACTATGTATTATAGATATTTAGTTCTAGGAGTCCTGACAGTGTCATACACTATGTATTACAGATATATAGTCCTAGGAGTCCTGACAGTGTCATACACTATGTATTACAGATATATAGTCCTAGGTGCCCTGACAGTTTCATACACATGCTTTATAATTATAAACAGTGTCATATAGTGTCAAAATAAGCTGCCTAGGGCCCCTGATAAAGTTTATTTTGAGGGCGCACTATACAGCTATAAGTACAAATATTATCTTCCTCCCATTCACTTTCCAATTCATAAAATAGAACCCACACACTATTTTCCAGTATAAGCCTTGTACCCAGGCCATACCTTGTGCTGTTTCTCTCCGGTGGCCCTCACAGTAACCTGCTGACCCATAGATACCTCAGACTTGAGCCCCTTTATCTCTGTTATCAAAATTATTGGCTATATGGACCCCACAGTGACAATAAGGAAACAGGAGCCAGAAGGAGGATAATGAGCGGCCGGCCTCTAGTCAGGGGAAAGCTATTAGGAAATCAGAATGGGGGCAAATACTGTTTACCCTCAATGTATAAGAATAAGGGAGTAAAAACTCAACAGGTCTCTCTCATATTACTGAGGTTATGTAGTGAATAAATGGAGTCCAGATCTCTGGTCAGTTCCTCATCTTGATATATTTTTGTCTATTTACAGGGCACATTTTGAGGGATTTGTACATTCTCTGATTTTTCTCTTTGCCATTGATAATATTAACCAGAATCCTGATATTTTACCCAATATTACACTGGGATATGATATTTATGACACATGTGTAGATGAGCGTTTGGCGGTACATCATGTACTACATCTTCTATCTGGCCCGGGTATGGTGATACCTAATTACTCCTGTAGGGGGCATGGCCAGCTGGCCGGTATCATTGGAGACCACCAATCATCTACCACTATTCCCGCAGCACAAATCCTTGGACTATATGGATATCCTCAGGTATTGGACACTCTAGACATTGTCTATTAGTACAAGTGTAATATGATTGAGATGGGATATATGTGAGCGTATACCTGACCTATAGAAAGGCCACAAATCTACAACAATCACAAAGTGTTAGGGAGTTGTTAGGACAGCAATTCCCCAGTAGCTGTTGAACCCTTGGACGGGACTCAATAGACAGTGAGCCCTAAGCTGAAGCCCCCAACAGACCCTTCCTATTGCCAGACCCTATCCTACGTAATAGGCGGCAACCACGAAGGAAGTCCCTTCCTGGATATATGAAACACAAAATGGAGGCAAGTCGAACAACAGCAAAGAGAGGTCAACTAGCCAAGTGTCAGTAACAGTCGAGCGATGCAGTGCTAAATCGGAGTCCAAAGAATAGTCAGTAGGGAAAGCCAGAGGTCAAGGATAAGAATGCAAGCAAAAAATAGCGATAGCAAGGAGCAAGTACGCACAAGGCAATAGCAAGCACTGGTGTGAATGAGAGTCAAGACTAAATAGGGAGGAAGAACCCGCCCCTGGAGTTGACAGGAAGGCAGGCTGTCAATCACACAAATTAACACTTCAAAAACAGAGGCAAACAAGGGCAGAAGACGGGTGTGGTGCAAATACAATCACAGAACTAGAGCCGTGTTCACACAGTGCGATCAAAAACTTTAAGCCAAGAACCATACTGCACACGCCTCCTGCACCACAGCACGCGAGCAGAGGGTGGCACAGTGACCCGAACAGGCAGAGATGTTACACAAAGTGTCTCAGATAATGGAGAGATATTACTAGATGTATATTGAATACTAGAGATGAGAGATCTGATTCATATTGAGCCGGATTCAACACAAATTTTACAAAAGTTTAGTTTTTATATCGAAAATAAAACCTTTGTGATTTGTCTTGTGCAAACTGAAATGGCCGCAGTAACATTCATTGCAGATCACATATGTGCTGTGATGTTGGCCGGCTTCTGGCATCACCTGACAGACTCTCAGCCAATAATGTAAGATAGATGGCGACTTTACAGTCACATACACAATATAAGATGCTGCAGGCAGCGAGGAGAAGAGCCATTATGTCATATAGTGAGGGCCATAGCTAAAAGAAGTGGGCGCAGGTCAGGCATGACTAGGATTTCCGAGTCTTGCAGGTGCCCAGCTCTGCAGCACTACAAGGGTTAACCCCTTGTTAGTGCTGTTTACAGTTCATGGCCCAGTCTACGGGCGGTGACCAGGCCATGACCCTCTCTGGGTGATATATATATATTCCCTGCTCCCACCCCTCCCCCTCTGGATGCTACTCGCAGGACTGAGGATTTGGATGTGTCTTCAAGATCATGGCATTCCCACAGAACTGCCTCTACTTCACACCAGCCAGCCTCACTACAGAAGGATTATCTCTCCAGGATGTCTCCCAGACCTGTCCGCAGCGGCCGTCCTGCATCTCACCGCAGGGTTGGGGTCCTGGACGTCAACATCTCTCCGCCTGCTGTTCCTGCCCTATCCCCAGCTACTGATGTTGACAGCTCCGGGGATGAAGACGGCGTCGCGGAGGGATCTGCCACAGCGGCTGCCCCGATGCTTTGTTGGTGCCAGCCTGGTGAGTTGCCTCTTTCCCTTCCTTCTGTTCACTCTTCTACGCGGTTAGGGACCCTCCCCTCCCTGAACCCTTCAGGTCACTCAGCTAATGTCCCCCCTTCCCCTGATGCTGTAGCAGATCTTGTGTCTAGTGTTCGTTTACTTGTAGATGGTTTGACTCCTAGGGTTCCTTCACCTTCACCCGCCGCTGCTTGGGTTGACACTGGGGCAGTTCCTCCACCTGTGGCGCCTCTTGCCACCCCGGTATCTTTGCCGGTTTCTGAAGATGAGTCTGGCATCTCGCCGCAGGTGGAGGTATCCGTTGATCCGGTTCGCCTGGATGATGCAGCATGGGGTGAAATTTATGTATGTTTTGATGGCCCCTTAGGGGTTCATTTGAAACAGGAGGTCCATGAGAAAATATGGAAGGATGAATATGTTGAAATTTTTTCATTATTGCCCTTAGAAAAATTTAACTTAGAGAGGGTTAAACTCACGGAATCAAAGAAGGAGGAGGAGGAAAGGCGCAGGTATCATCTGATACCTCGCAC
Organism: Leptodactylus fuscus; assembly: GCF_031893055.1. NCBI lineage: Eukaryota > Metazoa > Chordata > Amphibia > Anura > Leptodactylidae > Leptodactylus > Leptodactylus fuscus. Next base: position 356,313,181 of record NC_134265.1, read on the forward strand.
CTTTTCAAATTGGGTTCAGGCCTTCAGCATTTTGGCTTGTACTATTTGTAAAAAGGTTCCCCAGCACTCCACTGGTTTATTTTGTTATCAGGAGTCAATCAGTGAGGCTTACCGGGTTTATGGCGGGACCGCTTGGCTTCGTTATGACGAGCAATTTCGGCAGAGGAAGGCGGTCCGGCCATCAATCCGGTGGGATCATAAGGACATCAGCCTATGGATGCGCCTTATGGTGGCGGCTCCTCAGCCTTTTCGTGCCAGTGCTGGGGCTGCCTCTTTGGGACAGGCATCCTCAACGGTGGTCCCTCCCTGTTGTTGCTGGCAATACAATGAAGGACAGTGCCGCTTCGCTGGCTCCTGTCGCTTCAAACATGAGTGCTCCCATTGTGGGGGCGCTCATGCAGCCTCTCACTGTTTTAAGAAGAAACGAGCTAAACAGAGTGAACCAGCTGCAAAAAGGGAGATCCCAGTCCAGCTAGAGCGGATGCTTCCATACTTAAACAGGTATACAGATCAGCGGGCTGCTCAGTTTTTGTTGTCCGGTTTCAGGGATGGTTTTGTGATACCTTCTGTTATTCCAGTGTCTTCTTCCTGTCATCAAAACTTGAAATCAGCCCGCTTGCGGCCTGAGGTGGTCTCCGATAAGTTGTCAAAGGAATTGGCCTTAGGCCGTATTGCTGGTCCTTTTTGGGCCCCTCCTTTACCTAATTTGCACATATCTCCATTGGGGGTGGTGCCAAAAAGGGAACCAAATAAATTTTGCCTTATACACCACCTCTCGTTCCCAAGGGGGCTGTCTGTTAACGATGGCATTGATGATGACTTGTGTTCTGTATCCCATGTCTCCTTTGATCGGGCTGTGGACATGGTTCGCCTCTGTGGTTCTGGCGCCCTTATGGCCAAAGCAGACGTGGAGGCGGCTTTTCATTTACTTCCTATCCATCCTGATAGTTTGTATCTGTTAGGTTTTCGCTGGAATGGTAGTTATTAGAGATGAGCGAACAGTGTTCTATCGAACTCATGTTCGATCGGATATTAGGCTGTTCGGCATGTTCGAATCGAATCGAACACCGCGTGGTAAAGTGCGCCATTACTCGATTCCCCTCCCACCTTCCCTGGCGCCTTTTTTGCTCCAATAACAGCGCAGGGTAGGTGGGACAGGAACTACGACACCGGTGACGTTGAAAAAAGTAGGCAAAACCCATTGGCTGCCGAAAACATGTGACCTCTAATTTAAAAGAACAGCGACGCCCAGCTTCGCGTCATTCTGAGCTTGCAATTCACCGGGGACGGAAGTTTCCGTCCAGTTAGCTAGGGCTTAGATTCTGGGTAGGCAGGGACAGGCTAGGATAGGAAGGAGAAGACAACCACAACAGCTCTTGTAAGAGCTAAATTCCAGTGAGAAGCTTGTCAGTGTAACGTGGCACTGACGGGCTCAATCACCGCAACCCAGCTTTCCCAGGATCCTGAATGGAATACACTGTCAGTGTATTCCCGTATACCCGATATATACCCCCGATACCCGTTCCAACGGTGTGCCCCCCCACCTTCACCCCAGAAATACCCTGCAAGTCCCCTAGCAATAGGATTGGGGCTATATACACCCACTATTTTTGCTACTGCCATATAGTGCCATTGTCTCACTGGGAATTCAAAGAATATATTGGGCTTACATATAACTTCAATTCCAGGGAGAAGCTTGTCAGTGTAACGTGGCACTGACGGGCTCAATCGCCGCAACCCAGCTTTCCCAGGATCCTGAATGGAACACACTGACAGTGTATTCCCGTATACCCCATATATACACCCCAAATCCCCGTTCCAACGGTGTGCCCCCCCACCTTCACCTCAGAAATACCCTGCAAGTCCCCTAGCAATAGAATTGGGGCTATATACACCCACTATTTTTGCTACTGGTATATAGTGCCATTGTCTGACTGGGAATTCAAAGAATATATTGGGGTGACGTGCACCCACAATTTTTGCTACTGCTATACAGTGCCATTGTCTCACTGGGAATTCAAAGAATATATTGGGGTTATGTGCACCCACAATTTTTACTACTGGTATACAGTGCCATTGTCTGACTGGGAATTCAAAGAATATATGGGGGTTACGTGCACCCACAATTTTTGCTACTGCTATACAGTGCCATTGTCTCACTGGGAATTCAAAGAATATATTGGGGTTATGTGCACCCACTATTTTTAATACTGGTATACAGTGCCATTGTCTGACTGGGAATTCAAAGAATATATGGGGGTTATGTGCACCCACAATTTTTACTACTGGTATATAGTGCCATTGTCTGACCGGGAATTCAAAGAATATATGGGGGTTACGTGCACCCACAATTTTTGCTACTGCTATACAGTTCCATTGTCTCACTGGGAATTCAAAGAATATATTGGGGTTACGTGCACCCACAATTTTTGCTACTGCTATACAGTGCCATTGTCTGACTGGGAATTCAAAGAATATATTGGGGTTATGTGCACCCACTATTTTTAATACTGGTATACAGTGCCATTGTCTGACTGGGAATTCAAAGAATATATGGGGGTTATGTGCACCCACAATTTTTACTACTGGTATATAGTGCCATTGTCTGACTGGGAATTCAAAGAATATATGGGGGTTATGTGCACCCACAATTTTTACTACTGGTATATAGTGCCATTGTCTGACTGGGAATTCAAAGAATATATGGGGGTTATGTGCACCCACAATTTTTAATACTGGTATACAGTGCCATTGTCTGACTGGGAATTCAAAGAATATATTGGGGTTATGTGCACCCACAATTTTTACTACTGGTATACAGTGCCATTGTCTGACTGGGAATTCAAAGAATATATGGGGGTTACGTGCACCCACAATTTTTGCTACTGCTATACAGTGCCATTGTCTGACTGGGAATTCAAAGAATATATTGGGGTTACGTGCACCCACAATTTTTACTACTGGTATACAGTGCCATTGTCTGACTGGGAATTCAAAGAATATATGGGGGTTATGTGCACCCACAATTTTTACTACTGGTATACAGTGCCATTGTCTGACTGGGAATTCAAAGAATATATGGGGGTTATGTGCACCCACAATTTTTGCTACTGCTATACAGTGCCATTGTCTCACTGGGAATTCAAAGAATATATTGGGGTTATGTGCACCCACAATTTTTACTACTGGTATACAGTGCCATTGTCTGACTGGGAATTCAAAGAATATATGGGGGTTATGTGCACCCACAATTTTTGCTACTGCTATACAGTGCCATTGTCTCACTGGGAATTCAAAGAATATATTGGGGTTATGTGCACCCACAATTTTTACTACTGGTATACAGTGCCATTGTCTGACTGGGAATTCAAAGAATATATGGGGGTTACGTGCACCCACAATTTTTGCTACTGCTATACAGTTCCATTGTCTCACTGGGAATTCAAAGAATATATGGGGGTTATGTGCACCCACAATTTTTACTACTGGTATACAGTGCCATTGTCTGACTGGGAATTCAAAGAATATATGGGGGTTATGTGCACCCACAATTTTTACTACTGGTATACAGTGCCATTGTCTGACTGGGAATTCAAAGAATATATGGGGGTTACGTGCACCCACAATTTTTGCTACTGCTATACAGTTCCATTGTCTCACTGGGAATTCAAAGAATATATGGGGGTTATGTGCACCCACAATTTTTACTACTGGTATATAGTGCCATTGTCTGACTGGGAATTCAAAGAATATATGGGGGTTACGTGCACCCACAATTTTTACTACTGGTATACAGTGCCATTGTCTGACTGGGAATTCAAAGAATATATGGGGGTTACGTGCACCCACAATTTTTGCTACTGCTATACAGTGCCATTGTCTGACTGGGAATTCAAAGAATATATTGGGGTTATGTGCACCCACTATTTTTACTACTGGTATACAGTGCCATTGTCTGACTGGGAATTCAAAGAATATATGGGGGTTACGTGCACCCACAATTTTTGCTACTGGTATACAGTGCCATTGTCTCACTGGGAATTCCACAAATAATTTGGGGATTCATTCACCCTACATCTCAGGCTCTTGCCATATTCACCCAGGTTGTCAGTGCTGCACCAGCTCGTTCCCAGACAGCTCGGCCCGAAAAACACGTTACCTATATAGAGGATTTGGACAATGAAGACAACATGTTCTAAATCTAATGTCTGCACCTTCTCCAGAATTAAAATAAAGGCAGCGTTTAACTTTCAAATAGCACTGCACAAAGGAAGAGCTTATCAGCTTGTCTCATGACATGCTACTGAAAAGTTTCATTTGTGTATCTTAATGTAAATATAGTTGTATAAGCTTTTTGGGTTTTAGGCACTGCCAAGTTATTTATTACCACCCGCTCCCTTATAATGATGATGACGCCAAAGTCACTGTGGGTGTTCAGAGCTCACAGCTTTGGGTGACATTTGTCTTGCTCTCTGTCGGTACCAGCTGTCTTTTTGGATACCGTAAAGTTATGTTGACTTTATTAACAGCTATAGAAGCTTTAGCCAGGTTGTGACGGTGTGTAACCCTAACAACACTAAGTGGGATACACATTAATAGTCAGTCTATGTACGCTAAACGTATCACTGAAGTAATTTTTTTTCCCTCTCCCCTAATATAATAAAGGAACAGACATTAGACCTAGACCGGGGTTCGAGGCTTGAAAAAATCCAGTATTATTTGTTCTTCATGATGTGAAATATGTGTTGAAAAGCAACCCAAGATGAAGTCAGCCATGTGTGCCAGTGTGTTACTTGGCATGCCTTTGCTGGCCCCAACTGTAAGGGTCACTCTCCATTTCCTCCATTTTCCACTCCCCTTCACACCATTTGTGGTGAAGCAATGGGATGCACTGAAGTGCACCCTCTAGCCTCGTGTGGGATAGGGACATCAGATGCCACTCCAACCCCCTCGTCTTCCTCCGCCAGCCAACGGTGCGAAGATGAGAGGAGTGTGCTCTGAATGTTTTCTGCCTAGCAGAGGCTAGTTCTCACTTACGAAAATGGCCCCACTTTGACCTGTATATCAGGCACAATGGTGTAGGTTTCAAAGAAACATGGCACCAACAAGTTGGAAAACGTGGGCCATGCGTGGACCGTGTTTGAGTCTGGCAAGCTCCAGATCTGCTACCAGGTTCCAGCCATTATCACAGGCGCAAAAATGCCAGGCCCCAGGTGTAGCAGGGAAAAAAAAATGCCATCTCAGCCAGGATGGCATCCCTGACCTCGGAGGCACTGTGCTGTCTGTCCCCCAAGCTGATCAGTTTCAGCACGGCCTGCTGACATCTCCCCATGCCAGTGTTACAGTGTTTTCCGCTAGTAGCTGGGGTGGAGGTTGCAGCTTCGTAGGGTTTCAGTCTACTCCTGCCATGAATTTTGGCCTGGGAGAGGAGATAGGCCACCCCAGTTTGCACCCGGGGAACAGACTCCACCACATTCACCCTGCCTGTCATTAAAGATAAGCACTGCAGCATCCCTGACCACAGGCGCTTGTCCATGTGTCGGTGGTCAAGTGGACCTTGCAGCAAAGCGCAGAGCTCTGGGCCCGACTGATGTTATGGGACACATGCAGGCGCAAGGCAGAGACAGCACACCAAGAGAAGTAGTAACGGCTAGGCCCAGCATAGGGAGGTGCCCCAGCTGCCATCTGCTGACGGAAGGCCTGGGTCTCCAGAAGCATAAACAAACACCAACATCTCCAGGGCCAGCAGTTTATCGATGAGGCTGTTACAGGCTTGGGCATGGGGGTGGGTTGTATTGTACTTCTGCCTGCAATGAAAAGCTTGGGAAATGTGGAGTGGCTGGGAAGAGGCGCATGATGGTGCAGGCCAAAAGGGCGCATGAGGGTGAACTCCCCAATGTGTCAGAGATAGGTGTGTAGGTGTCCTTGCATCATATACTTGCACCATATTTGGCTTTGGAAGTTAATTTTGTGCCAAAAAGTGGTTAAGACAGCGATCCCTCAGCTACTCCCGTTACACTGTCTATTGAAGTTTCCATCTGTGGAAGTGGACCACCATTTCTAAGATCCCAAAGGAAGCAGGCAAGAGATGTGCAGTTCAGAAAAAAAGATGAGAAAATAAGTTTAGGCTGTAGAGCACAGAGGGATCGGAGAGGACAGAGCTGGTGTCGGCCAGGTATTCCCACAACATGCGCCTATACTTGTCCCTCCTGGTGACACTAGGCCCCTGAGTGGCAGTAATTTGTCCAGGGGGGCCATTAACGTGTTCCAGACCTAGGAATAAGTCTTCCAACAGGGTAGAGTTTTGCATGCCTTTGCTTCTACCCACTGTTTTTGCTGCTTAGCTTCCCTCCACATCTACTCTGCTTTCACCCCTAAACATCACCCCAGTTTATGCCTTTGCTTCTACCCAGGTTTTTTGTTGATTTAGCTTCCCTCTACATCTACACTGCTTTAGCCCCTAGACATCACCCCTGTCCATGTGGGGTCGGTGGCCTCGTCATCCACCAACTCCTCTTCCAATTGCGCACTGCCCCCTTACTGCAAACCGCACATGACCACAGCTTGCCTTGATGGCAACTGTGTCTCATGATCCCCACTTAGGTCCAGACAAGTCGGTGGCGGGTCCAAAACCCCAAAATTGGAAGGAAATGGCAGATGCTGCAGTATTTCTAACACCTGTTCCTGGTGCTCGGGCCTGGTCTGTGTTGTACCCTGCACCCTGCTTAACGCATCTGCCATATCCGAAGTTGTGCTGAGCGCATGCTAATGTTTTGTGTCCAGTGCAATGGATGGGATGGGATTTCACATAAGTCTGCCACCCATGGCCACTCATGGTTGAGCAACTGAGGGAGTTGACTTTGACGAACCCGAGGGTTTTGGAGTTGGAACTACATCAAAGGTCTGTGCTGCTCACACACTCTGCTCAACACATGATATGTTTAGTGCCAGCAGTGTGGAGACGTCGCACAACAGCCATTGTTCCAGCAGGTACAGGCGTTGTAGGAGTGCATAGAGGCTAGCAGCGGCAACTATACACTTTAAAAACTATCCGCACAAGCGCCACACTTTCACCAGTAGCTCAGGAACATTGGGGTACCTTTTTCAAAAGATTAGCAGCAATGAGTTAAAAACGTGGCCCAGGCATGGAATATGTTGCAGGCTGCCAAGCTACAGAGCCAATCCCAGGTTACGGCCATTATCACACATGACAACATGCCTGGGCCCAGGTGCAGTGGCAAAAACCACATTGCCGTCTCATCGAGGATGGCATGACTCACTTTGTAGGCAGTGTGCTGTCTGGCCCCCAAGCTGATGAGCTTCAGCACGGCCCGCTGACGTCTCCCCACACCAGTGTTGCAGCGTTTCCAGCTCGTAGCTGGGGTCAATTTAACAGCGGAGGAGGGTGGTGTTTCAGCCCTCCTCCCAGGAATGTTGTGTGGGGAGACAAGTCAGGCCACCACATTTTGCGACCCGGTCCACGCCTCAACTACATTCAACCACTGTGCCCAAATTGAAAGGTAGCGTCCCTGTCCGCATGCACTTGTCCATTCGTAACTGGTCACATGGAACTTTAGGGCTAAGCGCTGAATTTAGGGACCGCCTCATGTTTGGGGGAAAGTGCTGGTGTGGACGGCACAGTGCGGTGGCGCAGTAGACACTCTGCCCAAAAAGGGCAGAGTGTTCCCCAGCCGGGATTCCAACATCTCCTGGGCCAGATTTCTTGAGATGAGGCCGTTGAAGCCTTGGGCATGTGGGTGGGTTGCGCTGTACTTTAGCATGAAATGAAAGGCTTGGGAGATGGGGAGTTGCTGGGAAGAGGCGCATGATGGCGCGGGCAAAAGGAGAAATGGCAGGAAAAGGTGAGGATAAGGGTGAACTCCCCAAAGTGTCAGAGGCAGATGTGGAGGTGTCCTGGCTCCTGGTCTGGACTGCAGCGCCAGCCCTGTCATCAGTGGAAGAGGCAGTGGCCGCCAGGCCAAACGACGATTATCCTGCGCTTGCTCTCACCCACTGAGCCCAGGGCTTGCCTTCCAAATGATGGCACCCGCAAGAGGTGGTGAGATTCCTCTCCGCAGATCTCCAAACCATCTTGGACTTGCAAATTGCACTAAATTTGTCATGTAACTGACATGTATATGATGAGTCTATCCATTGTCTGTTCATTTTGGTGAAAGTCAGCCTGTCAGCTGACAGACAGCTGTGCTTGTCAGTGATGATGTCACCGGCTGCTTGTACCCCCAGTTTTTGCTGCTTAGCTTGCCTCCACATCCACACTGCTTTTGCCCCTACACATCACCCCTATCCATGCCTGTGCCTCTAGCCATAAGTCTGCCACCCATGGAAACTCATGGTGCAGAAAGTGAGGGAGCTGACTCTGAGGAACCCTTGGGTTTTGTAGCTGGTACTCCATCAAAGGTCTCTGCTGCTCACACACCCTGCTGAACATACGGTATCTAGGGTTAGAGCGTGTGGTGACCTCGCACAACAGTAGGTGCTTCAGGCAGATGTAGGCCTTGCTGGAGTGTATTGCGGCTAGCTCCAGGTACTGTAGACTTGGGAAAGTGGGTGTCCAAGTGCCGCACTTTCACCCTTAGCTCAGCTAATTTGGGGTATGTTTTTAAAAATCATTGCACCACTACATTGAACATGTGGGCCAGGCATGGAACGTGTTGGAGGCTGGCAAGCTCCAGAGCCCTCCAACAAGCTAAAAAACCTGGCCCCAGGGGCAGCGGGGATAAACAAATTGCCATCTCATCCAGGATGGCATCCCTGACCTCAGAGGCAGTGTGCTGTCCGTCTCCCAAGCTGATGAGCTTCAGCCCAGCCTGCTGACGTCTCCCCACACCAGTGTTGCAGCGTTTTCAGCTCGTAGCTGGGGTCAATCTAACAGCGGAGGAGGAGGAGGGTGGTGTTTCAGCCCTCCCCCCAGGAATGTTTTGTGGGGAAACAAGTCAGGAAAATTCTTGAAACGGGAGAGTTTTGCATCTTTGCCCTTGCTGCCTATGGACATCCCTTTGCCTCTAGCCACCATTTTCCCTGCTTTGCTTGCCTCCACATCCACACTGCTTTTGCCCCTAGACATCACCCCAGTCCATGCCTTAGCTTGTACCCCCAGTTTTTCCTGCTTAGCTTGCCTCCACATCCACACTGCTTTTGCCCCTAGACATCACCCCAGTCCATGCCTTAGCTTGTACCCCCAGTTTTTCCTGCTTAGCTTGCCTCCACATCCACACTGCTTTTGCCCCTAGACATCACCCCAGCCCATGCCTTAGCTTGTACCCCCAGTTTTTCCTGCTTAGCTTGCCTCCACATCCACACTGCTTTTGCCCCTAGACATCATCCCTATCCATGCCTCTTCCCCTAGCCATAACTCTGCCACCCCTGGAAACTCATGGTGCAGAAACTTTGGTTGCTGACTTTGAGGAACCCTTGGGTTTTGTAGATGGAACTCCATCAAAGGTCTGTGCAGCTCACACACCCTGCTCAAGATATGGTATTGTAGGGTTTCAGCGTGTGTGAATGACGGACAACAGCCTGTGTTTGGACAGATGTAGGCCTTGCTAGAGTGTTTTTAGGCTAGCAGCGACTCCTGTGCACTTGCAAAAGTGGGCGCACAAGCGCCGCATTTTCAACAGTAGCTTCGGTACATTTGGGTATGTTTTTAAAAAACTTTGCACCACTAGGTTAGATGTGGGCCAAACATGGAACGTGTTGGAGGCTGGCAAGCTCCAGAGCCGCTACCAGGTTCCAGCCATTATCACAGGCGTAAAAATGCCAGGCCCCAGGTGTAGCAGGGAAAAAAAAATGCCATCTCAGCCAGGATGGCATCCCTGACCTCGGAGGCACTGTGCTGTCTGTCCCCCAAGCCGATGAGCTTCAGCACCGCCTGCTGACGTCTCCCCACACCAGTGTTTTAGTGTTTGCCGCTAGTAGCTGTGGTGGAGGTTTCAGCGTCGTAGGGTTTCAGTCTACTCCTGCCATGAATTTTGGCCTGGGAGAGGAGATAGGCCACCCCAGTTTGCACCCGGGGAACAGACTCCACCACATTCACCCTGCCTGTCATTAAAGATAAGCACTGCAGCATCCCTGACCACAGGCGCTTGTCCAAGTGTCGGTGGTCAAGTGGACCTTGCAGCAAAGCGCGGAACTAAGGGCCCACCTGATGTTGAGTGACACGTGCTGGTGCAAGGCGGGGACGCCACACCGGGAGAAGTTGAGACGGCTAGGGACGGCATAGTGAGGTGCCACAGTTGCCATCAGGTCCGGGAAGGCGGGAGTTTCAACAAGCCGGAACGCCAACCTCTCCTGGGCCAGCAGTTTAGCGATGTTGGCGTTCTAGGCTTGCGTGGGTGGGTGGTTAGCGGTGTATTTCTGCCGGCGCTCCAATGTCTGAGAGATGGTGGGTTGTTGTAAAGAAGCGCCTGATGGTGCCTTTGATGGTGCAGGAGAAGGAGATAAGACAGAAACAGGGGAGGATGAGGGAGAAGTCAACAAAGTGGCGGAGGCAGATGAAGTGATGTCCTGGCTCGTCCTCTGGAGTGCATCGCCAGCACTGTGAGCAGAGGCAGTGGCATGAACGGCGGGCGACGTTTGTCCTGCCGTTGCTGCCTGCCACTGATTCCATTGCTTGGATTCCAAATGACGGTGCATTGAAGTGGTGGACAGGTTGCTCTTCTCAGGGCCCCTACTCGATTTCGAGAGGCAAATTGTGTAGACGACACTATATCTGTCCTCGGCGCATTCCTTGAAAAAACTCTACACCTTCAAGAAACGTGCCCTCGATGGGGGAGTTTTTCTGGGCTGGGTACAAAAGGGAACATCTTCGGACATTCCGGGTCTGGCCTGGCTTCGGCAAAGCAGCTGACCTCTGCCTCTGGACATGTCTCTGCCTCTAGCTACCCTTTTTGGTGCTGCACCTGCCTCAACATCCACACTACTTTCCCAGCTTGACATCTGCCTTGTCCAGGTGGGGTCGGTGTCCTCGTCGTCCACCACCTCCTCTTCCAACTCCTGTCTCGCCTCCTCCTCCTGCACAATGCGTATGTCAACTGGCTGCCCTGACAGCAACTGCGTCTCATCGTCGTCGATGAGGGTGGGTTGCTGGTCATCCGCCACCAAATCGACCGGAGATGGAATGGAGGAGACTCTAGTGTTTGAGCATCTGGACACAGATACTCGTCTGTTAGGTCCGTGGAATCGCGAAATGGAGGGGCAGGTTGCGGTACAGTCAAAGGAAGGGAGAACAGCTCTGGGGAGCAGGGACAGTTGGGGTTATTGTTCTGGGAAGATTGGGAATTTTGGGTGGAAGGAGGACAAGACTGTTGGGTAAGAGGAGGTAGAGGCTGCCTGGCTGGTGGACAATGTGCTTTAAGCGTTATCCGACAGCCATTGCAAGACCTGTTCCTGGTTCTCGGGCCTACTAATCTTTGTACCATTCAGCCTAGTTAATGTGGAACTTTTGTGCAAAGCGCAGAACTTAGGGCCCGCCTGATGTTAAGGGACACACGCTGGTACAAGGCTCAACTCACCCTAAGTGCCAAAAACACTGCTGGTGCAAGGCTCTACTCATGCCAAGGGCCTCAATCTCTGCTGGTAGCTCAGCTTAAGGTCATGTAACTTTGTTTGGAAGGGCTCATGTTAAGGGCTAGAAAAGTGAATTTTGGAAGGTCTTACCACATCACACACACACACACACACACACACACACACACACACACACACACACACACACTCAAAATGACAGTTAAGGGTGAGGGCTTTTGGAATTCCCATTGCCTATTCCATTTGTGGTTGTCATGGGGAACGTGATTTAAAGGGGTGGTTGTTACTGTTTGTTGAGCTTAAATTGGGGTTTGTGTCCATCCATTTGGGGAGTAAAGAAGGTTTCCAGGTATTTTCCCACTTTGATAGAGGTTTTTTTGAATGTGGAAAGTGTGTAGTTGTTAGGCAGTGATGTTGGGGTAATAGAGGGTCTTTGGTGTGTTAGATGCCCCCAGACATGCTTCCCCTGCTGTCCCAGTGTCATTCCAGAGGTGTTGGCATCATTTCCTGGGGTGTCATAGTGGACTTGGTGACCCTCCAGACACGGATTTGGGTTTCCCCCTTAACGAGTATCTGTTCCCCATAGACTATAATGGGGTTCGAAACCCGTTCGAACACACGAACATTGAGCGGCTGTTCGAATCGAATTTCGAACCTCGAACATTTTAGTGTTCGCTCATCTCTAGTAGTTATTACATAGACAGATGCCTTCCAATGGGTTGTGGGTTCCAATTTCTTGTGCATTTTTCAAATGTTTTGCCACTTTTGTGGAGTGGGTTGTTAAGGAGAATTCTGGTTTGCAGACTATTCTGCATTACCTTGATGACTTCTTGTGCATTGGCCCGGCTGGGTCCCGGGTGTGTTCGGTCCTTTTGTCAACTTTGCAGCAGGTTGCTCAGCGCTTCGGTATCCCGCTTGCTGCGATTAAGACAGAGGGCCCGACCACGACCTTGAAGTTCTTAGGGATTGAAATTGATTCTGTAGCCATGGAGTGTCGTTTGCCTGTTGACAAAGTGAGTGATTTGGAGAAAGAGATTGGGCAGCTGCTGCTGTACCGGAAGGTGAGGTTACGCCAACTGCAATCCGTCTTAGGCAAATTGAATTTTGCCTGCAAAATTATCCCTATGGGGAGAATTTTTTGCCGCCGTTTAGCTCAGGCCACTGCAGGGGTCAGTAGCCCTGCGCATTTCATTCGGCTTTCGATGGAGCATAAAGCGGATTTGCAAGTTTGGGCCTCCTTTCTTTCCCGGTTTAACGGCAAGTCTGTTTGGCAGGAGGCGTGGATGGACAGCCCTGATCTTTCTTTGTCCACTGATGCGTCAGGTGGTTGTGGTTTTGGTGCTTATTTTCAGGGCAAGTGGATGGCTGGTGAGTGGCCTCGTGAGTTGCGAGACTTGGGTTGGACGCGAAACATGACATTATTGGAATTATTCCCGATTGTTGCTGCTGTCGAGGTTTGGGGTCCTCTGTTGGCTAACAAGAGAGTACGCTTTTTGTGTGACAATCTGTCTGTGGTGGATGTGCTTACAAGTTTGTCAGCCTCGTCGCCGCCTGTTGCACGTTTGGTCAGGCACTTGGTTCTTGTTTGTTTGTCTTATAATGTTTGGCTCTCTGCTCGCCATGTCCCTGGGGTTATCAATTCCACCGCTGATGCCCTTTCTCGCTTTCAGTGGGACCGATTTTGGGCCTTGGCTCCGGAGGCGGATCTTCAAGGGACCCTCTGCCCGGCGCACCTCTGGGACCTGGTGTTCGGACGGCCTTGATGCTGGTAGGACGATCGTTAGGGGACTCCACGTGGAGAGCATACATCCGGTCTTGGCGGGACTGGTCTCTGTTCTGTCATCAGGAGGGTCAAGATGCCCATACAGGTGCCTCGGTGTCTTTGTTACTTTCATGGTTGGGGTCTCGTTTTTCTGATGGCATGTCTAAAACAGTGGTTGGCCAGAGCCTGGCCGCGTTCTCTTTTTGGTTTCATTTATTCAATCTCCCCGATGTCACCCAGCATTTTTTGGTTCGCAGGGCTCTCCGGGGGTATAGTCGCTCCGCAACTCCCCCTGACAGCAGACGTCCGTTGACTTTTGCTCTCCTAGAATCCATTTGTGGTCAGCTTCGGTCTGTATGCTGGAACGCATACGAGACTAAGTTGTTTCTGGTGGCTTTTTCTTTAGCTTTTTATGGGGCTTTTCGAGTTGGGGAATTGGTTAGTTCTACGGGCTTAGCTGATGATGGTCTGTGAGCGCAGCATGTGCAGTTTTGCAGTACCTCTTTAGTCTGCAGTCTTGCGGCGCAGTAAGGCTGACCAGGAGGGTAGGGGTGTTGCTGTTCGCCTGTTTCCAGTTCAGGGCGCTGCCTCGTGCCCAGTTTCCGCCGTTAGGGAATTTTTGTCAGTACGTCCTTCCGGCGGAAGAGCCCTTTTAGTGCATGAGTCGGGACGGGCTCTGTCCCATTTCCAGCTTATAGCCGTGTTTCATAAAGTGTTGGGTCTCTTGGGGCTCCCAGCTACGTCTTTTAGCTCTCATTCATTTCGTATTGGTGCGGCAACTGAGACCTCCCGTTGTGGTTTGCCTGAGCCGGCAGTCATGCGCGTGGGACGTTGGAGGTCCCGCAGATACCGCTTGTATGTTCGCCCTCACCTGGTTTAATTTGTATTTATTTTGCTATGTCAGTATGTGAGTTGGCTGTTTTTTCCTTGCATCCTTGTTTTTCTTTCAGGTCCTGCGCCCTGTCTCGTCTGGATCCTGGGGGATTCCTATGTTCACTGGGGAGCAGTTCGAGCTTCAGTCCGGCCCAATGGTAGGCAGTTGGGTTTTCCTCGTGAGGAGGCTATGGTTAGATGGATAGGAGTCCGGGGCCTAGTTTGGGGCAGGGTGCTATCTATCATACATTTTCACGCCCGCTTGGACCGGCCCCCTGATGTGCTTGTGATTCACGCGGGGGGTAACGACATGGCTGTGCGTACATCTCGCGAAATCATTTGCGACATTAAGTTTGATGTGCTTCATTTGCAGTCCTTGTATCCGGACTTAGTTATTGTCTGGTCTGATATTGTGGCCAGGATGGCCTGGCGTGGTGCCCGTTCTGTTGATAAGTTGAACAAAGCTCGGCGTAAGCTTAATAGAGCTGTCTCTGTTTTTGTGGCTCGTAATGGTGGTGTGGTGGTACGCCATCATGACCTTGAGATTCCTCAGAGCGGCCACAGGGCCAAAGGTGGGGTACACCTTAATGATGTGGGTTATGACTTGTGGTCCTTAGCGCTGCAGGGTGGCATTGAGCGAGCCTTACAGGTCTGGGCGGACTCCATTGCATAAGGGGTCATGCAATGGAGTAATGGCGGTTGGAAGGTCTGGCAGGGCATGCTTTAAGGTCATTTAGGGGAGAATATGGGGGACCCAAGGTGTAGGGTACCCCCCTTTCCAGTTATGCTTTATGGGAGAAATGCATATTAAACGAGTAATAATGGGTGTTTTGCCAAGCAGTATTCTGACTTATTGTCTGCTCCCGAGTCGGTGCGCTGCGGCTGGGAGCTGTTATCCTACTGCTTCCCTTTAGATTGGACCCGCCAGACCTCCCATTTGTAAAGTTGTTTTATTTACTTTTTTATCATTTGTCTAAATAAATTGGCTGTTGTGGCCGTTCTAATCCATCTGAATCTTGTGTCTGTTTGAGTTATTTCATTATAAGTAACTATCTCCTCTTGCCAGAAAAAGGGGTGTGGGGTTTATAATTTGTTTATCTAGGAATATCCCAGTCATGTAGGATTAGGGGAAGCATTGTTATCATCACTGCATGATCCAGAGCAATAGCTGCAGATTGTACTGGCATTATGTTTCCACACCACATTGGTCTTACCTGACATTTCTCATTTTACTAATGGGTTAAAGAATAAAAGGCACCCCTCAGATTATTACACAGAAATCCCCCCATATATGATGGTGATAGGTAGAGATGAGCGAACACCAAAATGTTTGAGGTTCGAAATCCGATTTGAACAGCCGCTCACTGTTCGAACGGGTTTCGAACCCCATTATAGTCTATGAGGAACATATACTCGTTAAAAGGGAATCCCAAATCCGTGTCTGGAGGGTCACCAAGTCCACTATGACACCACAGGAAATGATGCCAACACCCTGGAATGACACTGGGACAGCAGGGGAAGCATGTCTGGGGGTATATAAATCACTTTATTTCATGGAAATCCCTGTCAGCTTGCAATTGTCGCAAGCTAACGTTTTCCCATAGGAATGCATTGGCCAGCGCTGATTGGTCGAATTCTGTACTCTGGCCAATCAGCGCTGGCTCTGCTGGAGGAGGCGGAGTCTAAGATCGCTCCACACCAGTCTCCATTCTGGTCCGACCTTAGACTCCACCTCCTCCAGCAGAGCCAGCGCTGATTGGCCGAATTCCGTACGCAGGCCAATCAGCGCTGGCCAATGCATTCTATTGGCGTGATGAAGCAGGGCTGAATGTGTGTGCTTAGCTCAACTATTCCACCGGCCCTGGCCAATACATTCTATTAGCGTGATGAAGCAGAGCTGAGTGTGTGTGCTTAGCTCAACTACGCCGGTGGAGTAGTTGAGCTAAGCACACACATTCAGCTCTGCTTCATCACGCTAATAGAATGCATTGGCCAATCAGCGCTGGCCAATGCATTCTATTAGCGTGATGAAGCAGAGCTGAGTGTGCACAAGGGTTCAAGCGCACCCTCGGCTCTGATGTAGCAGAGCCGTGGGTGCACAAGGGTTCAAGTGCACCCTCGGCTCTGATATAGCAGAGCCGAGGGTGTACAAGGGTTCAAGCGCACCCTCGGCTCTGATGTAGCAGAGCCGAGGGCGCACAAGGGTTCAAGCGCACCCTCGGCTCTGATGTAGCAGAGTCTAAGGTCGGACCAGAATGGAGACTGGTGTGGAGCGATCTTAGACTCCACCTCCTTCATCAGAGCCAGCGCTGATTGGCTGAATTCTGTACTCTGTGGCCAATCAGCGCTGGCCAATGCATTCCTATGGGAGAAAGTTTATCTCACAAAAAACACAATTACACCCCCGATAGAGCCCCAAAAAGTTATTTTTAATAACATTCCCCCCTAAATAAAGGTTATCCCTAGCTATCCCTGCCTGTACAGCTATCCCTGTCTCTTAGTCACAAAGTTCACATTCTCATATGACCCGGATTTGAAATCCACTATTCGTCTAAAATGGAGGTCACCTGATTTCGGTAGCCAATGACTTTTTCCGATTTTTTTCAATGCCCCCGTTGTCGTAGTTCCTGTCCCACCTCCCCTGCGCTGTTATTGGTGCAAAAAAAGTGCCAGGGAAGGTGGGAGGGGAATCAAATTTTTTTTGCGTTTTTCACGTGGTGTTCGATTCTAATCGAACAGAGCGAACAGCGTGATGTCCGATCGAACATGTGTTCGAAAGAACGCTGTTCGCTCATCTCTAGTGATAGGTAAAGCATCTGGTCCCCCTGGCAGTCTAACTGAGCACGACATTGAACATTGGTCCTTCCAGACTTACCTCAAGACCCACTACCAGACACTGGCCTAGGTGAGTAACCCTCACCCCACCTTCTCTCGTTCCCATAGTCCCAAACCTTCCCCCTCATCCTCCTTCCCCCTCCCAACTTTATTCCTTAGTTCTCACTTACCTTCTGTCCGAAATGGGTTGATGTCCAGGGAATGATGTCTACCTTTGGATGCGCAAGGTTTATTCATATTGTGACATACCTGTGATTTTTTCACCTTCAATAGGCTTGGACCCTCTTCAGCATCCTGAACTTAGACCTTCTATCATCCCTGGATGATAATGAGTGTAATACTGAGCCGAGACTATCTATACACACCCATGTTAATGTCTTATTTTCTACGTGACTTGTACCCAGCATTTGGAACTGTTTTTCCTATGTTCAAATCTCCAATATCTTTTGATTTTTTTGCATTTGTAAAAATGAAAAATCTAAATAAAAATAGATGATAAAAAAGGAATAGTTTTCAGGTACTAAGCCACATGTGCAGAACCCCTGAGGTGCCAGAACAATGGAGACCCCAAAACAACCCAAAGGGTATTGTGAGTATTTATCTCTTCAGATCTTGCACAGAATTAGGCCGTGAAAATGGAAAATTACAATTTTTGCTAGATATTGATATTGTTTTCAGGTACCATGTTGCAATTGTCGCGCTCCTGAGGTACCAGTAAAAAACTCCACAAATAATCCCTATTGTGGATGTTAAACCCCTCAAGGAACTTATGAAGGCTGATAGTGAGCATTTGGCCTCCCCTTCTTGGCATCCAAAAATTAAGAGCTTGATGACCGACACTTGGAAATGAAGGAATGTTCCTGTCCTGTCTGCACATTGGAATAGCACATAAGAGTTATACTTCGCCATCTGTACAATGTGCATAGCCAGGATTATCTACCATATCTTCACTTTTTTCATGGCACTGTCTGAAAGATCTCCCCCTCCCATGTACATATTATAGGCCAGGGCGCAGTCTGTCTTGGGGCGGTATCAATACCACTTACAGGGATAGAGGTGCTGCTGTTACCATACATTGTGGTCAGTACAACGATCTCTCTCTTGTCTTTATACCTAACCAACAACATGTTCTAACTACATAGTGCCCGGATCTCATCCCTTCTGATTTGTTGCTCAAGCAGGGAACTAGGGAGGCCGTTCAGTGTTTTGTGCCCATTGCCGCATGCTACAGAAGCTCTGCAGAGAGAGAGTTATAGAGTGCAATGCTGGTGTAGAAGATATCCACATAGAGGTAGTAACCCTGATCCAGAAGTGGGCGCACCAAATCCCACACAATCTTACCACTAACTACAAGGATTGGGGGAGATTCTGGGGGCTCAATTTTGGTGACTTTCCCTTCATAAACCAGAAGGGTCAGTCATATGAATAAAAGATCATGCGGTGCACTCCAGTGTTGAGTAGAGATGAGCAAGTAGTATGCGGTCGAGTAGGAACTCGAATACTACAGTATTTGAAATACTCGTACTCGATCGAGTACCACTCGCTATTTGAATGTAAAAGTTCGATGCAGAACCAGCATTGATTGGCCGAATGCTATACAGTCGGCCAATCAACACTGGTTCTTCTCTTACCTTTAGAAGTCTTCTCCGTGCAGCTTCCCCGCGGCGTCTTCCGGCTCTTCATTCCCTCTACCAGGCATTGGGCCTGGGCAGAGCTGACTGCACATGTCTGCTTGTAGTGTGGGCATGCGCAGTTGGCTCTGCCCACGCCTGATGCCTGGCAGAGTGAATGAAGAGCCGGAAGAGCCGGAAGACGCGGCGAGGACGCTGCAAGGAGAAGACTGCATGGAGGATCCAGCTCGAACCTCACTCGTGGACTTGGTAAGTATAATTTGATCGAAAGTTGCCTCCCCCTGAAACGAGTATTTTCCCCCCATAGACTGTAATAGGGTTCGATATTCGATTCGAGTAGTCGAATATTTAGGGGCTACTCGAAACAAATATCGAATCTCGAACATTTTACTGCTCGCTTATCTCTAGTGTTGAGCACTGTGCTCCGGAGTATGACACGATGTTATCAATGTCATGTGACTGAATCCAAAGATCTAATTGGTTGCTGATCTCTCGCTATGATATAAGGGGCAAAATCAAAATTCAGAACTGAGAAGGAATACAAATAGCCAAAAAAGACACCAACAATGAAGAACCCGGCATCCAAAGGTCCTGCATTACCATTAATATACCGATCGAAGACATAAAAATATTGGTATTCCAATAGTCATTCATCTTATTCATTCCTTCTCTCCATCTCAGTATACAGTCCTATGAAAAAGTTTGGGCACCCCTATTAATCTTAATCATTTTTAGTTCTAAATATTTTGGTGTTTATAACAGCCATGTCAGTTTGATATATCTAATAACTGATGGACACAGTAATATTTCAAGATTGAAATGAGGTTTATTGTACTAACAGAAAATGTGCAATATGCATTAAACCAAAATTTGACCGGTGCAAAAGTATGGGCACCTCAACAGAAAAGTGACATTAATATTTAGTAGATCCTCCTTTTGCAAAGATAACAGCCTCTAGTCGCTTCCTGTAGCTTTTAATCAGTTCCTGGATCCTGGATAAAGGTATTTTGGACAAACAATTCAAGTTCAGTTAAGTTAGATGGTCGCCGAGCATGGACAGCCCGCTTCAAATCATCCCACAGATGTTCAATGATATTCAGGTCTGGGGACTGGGATGGCCATTCCAGAACATTGTAATTGTTCCTCTGCATGAATGCCTGAGGATTTGGAGCGGTGTTTTGGATCATTGTCTTGCTGAAATATCCATCCCCGGCGTAACTTCAACTTCGTCACTGATTCTTGAACATTATTCTCAAGAATCTGCTGATACTGAGTGGAATCCATGCGACCCTCAACTTTAACAAGATTCCCGATGCCGGCATTGGCCACACAGCCCCAAAGCATGATGGAACCTCCACCAAATTTTACAGTGGGTAGCATGTGTTTTTCTTGGAATGCTGTTTCTTTTTGGACGCCATGCATAACGCCTTTTTTTATAACCAAACAACTCAATTTTTGTTTCCAAAATGAAGCTGCCTTGTCCAAATGTGCTTTTGCATACCTCAGGCAACTCTATTTGTGGCGTACGTGCAGAAACGGCTTCTTTCTCATCACTCTCCCATACAGCTTCTATTTATGCAAAGTGCGCTGTATTGCTGACCGATGCACAGTGACACCATCTGCAGCAAGATGATGCTGCAGCTCTTTGGAGGTGGTCTGTGGATTGTCCTTGACTGTTCTCACCATTCTTCTTCTCTGCCTTTCTGATATTTTCCTTGACCTGCCACTTCTGGGCTTAACAAGAACTGTCCCTGTGGTCTTCCATTTCCTTACTATGTTCCTCACAGTGGAAACTGACAGGTTAAATCTCTGAGACAACGTTTTGTATCCTTCCCCTGAACAACTATGTTGAACAATCTTTGTTTTCAGATCATTTGAGAGTTGTTTTGAGTAGCCCATGATGCCACTCTTCAGAGGAGATTCAAATAGTAGAACAACTTGCAATTGGCCACCTTAAATATCTTTTCTTATGATTGGATACATCTGGCTATGAAGTTCAAAGCTCAGTGAGGTTACAAAAACAATTTTGTGCTTCAGTAAGTCAGTAAAAAGTACTTAGGGGAATTCAAATCAATAAAATGATAAGGGTGCCCATACTTTTGCACCGGTCAAATTTTGGTTTAATGCATATTGCACATTTTCTGTTAGTACAATAAACCTCATTTCAATCCTGAAATATTACTGTGTCCATCAGTTATTAGATATATCAAACTGAAATAGCTGTTGCAAACACCAAAATATTTAGAACAAAAAATGATTAAGATTAATAGGGGTGCCCAAACTTTTTCATAGGACTGTATACTGTATGTGGAGTTATTGTCTGGGGTCTCGGCCAGCACTGCCATGTTTCCAGGGTTTCTACAGAATGAGCCCAGTGATTGTTCTTTTGGTTTCCATTGCATAAGTCAATGGTTATCATTTCCCAGGTATATACTCTTATATCTGTATATATATTTCTCAGTTAGGAAGCGTTCACACTACTGTCAGTGTCCGACATGTAGGTTTTTGCTGTCTGCTTGAAAATTCAGACATTTTTGTGAAGGGACGGGTAAGGACACCCG
The DNA here is from genome assembly GCF_031893055.1 of Leptodactylus fuscus. NCBI lineage: Eukaryota > Metazoa > Chordata > Amphibia > Anura > Leptodactylidae > Leptodactylus > Leptodactylus fuscus. Next base: position 356,334,387 of record NC_134265.1, read on the forward strand.
CGGACAGTAAAAGAACACACCCGATGTCCGTTTAAATCACTGCAAAATGTAACGGACACAGCTAGTATCCGCTGCTAATGTCTGCGTAAGATTTTGCATGGACATTAGCATCGGACACGAGCTGTCGGATACTGATGGTAGTGTGAACGCTCCCTTATTTACTAATCGTTTTTTCCTTACTTTGGTTTATTAGTTATGTAATAATTTTGTTATTTGTTGGAGCTTTGTCCATGTTTGTTATTTATCTCGGTGGAAGTCGGAGTTTTTTTTCTTTTCTTTCTTTGTTTCCTTTATATTTGTATCGATGAGCTCAGCTTGGACTGAGGGTTTTATATAGATTAGTGGTGAATGTGATGCTGCGTTACGAGGTCTAAGATGCAGCAACAAGTTGTGACACAAGATAAGACAACCAATAGGAAGGGATAGAAAAGTGTCCGGAGATTCACCAGATTTATCACCAGCCTGATCTACTGTGACAATATTATAGACTGCCTGGTCTAAGGTCACACTGTGTGAATAGTACATAGGATTAGCAAATCTGCCCCAATGCTTTCTGTTCTCTTCTGTCTTGTACAGATCAGCTATGGAGCCACCGACCCCTCATTATCTGATAGACTCCTCTATCCACATGTTTTCCGGACAGTCCAAAATAGCCACATCTACAATATGGTGGTCACCGAACTGTTGGAGCACTTTGGCTGGACCTGGGTTGGGATTTTGGTATCAGATGATGATAATGGAGAGAAAGAACTGCAGATACTGAGAAAGTACATGAGAGAGCGCGGGATCTGTGTGGCCTACACCATAAAATATACAAATGAGAGCTATAAGAATATAGAATATAATCAGATATTACAGGTATTACACAATCCACAAGTCCGGGTCATTATACTGTGCGGGACCTTCACTTATAACATACTTGATATAATAGAGGATCCTGCATTTGTATTTCTGGATAAGACTTTCATCCTTCCACCATCCTTGGCCTTTAGTTCTATCAATTCAGACAATTGGTATCCAGAATTTAATAGAAGTCTAGTCTTGGACTTTTCATCTCAATCTTTTCAAGGAATGGAAGATTTTGTGAAAAACTACAAGAAACTGCCCAATATATTCAATAAAGAGTTCTCATGGGGATATTTGGATTCAATGGCAAAGTATGTGGGGAAAGATTCCTTCATTTCAGTCACATATGAAGAATATAATTATAGTGATCGGTATACTCTGCCAAGTATAAGATATTTCCTCACATCGGGCGTCTCTCCAAGACTGTATGAGGCTGTAGAAGTCCTGGCAAAAGCTCTCCATGAAATGTTCTTATATATAAAAGACAAATATCCAGAAAATCCAATAACCGGACTTACACAATACACACAGAAGATACAGCGCCACCTACAGAGGATGAAGAGTCCACTGGATCCAATGAGACCTTCCTATTACTTTAATGAGCAGCGGGAAGCCGTACATGGATATAAGATAATTTACAGGGTATATATAGAAGAGGCCACATATAAGGACATACAGGAGGACATAGTAGGAAATATTACCCCATGGGCTGTCAGTGGTCAGAAGCTTTATATAAATACCTCGTCTATAGCCTGGAGACACACACAGGAGGTAAGAAGCCTTCCATTATACATGTGACTATGTAACACTTCTGTCTGCCCTTATACATCATTATATAGGTTACATATAGGATTCCTCTACATCAGCTCTTCAGTTACTTTGCACTTACATTATTGGACATTAGTTACATTTTGCAGTATTTTTGTGAATTACAGTCTATTAAAGTCATAACAGTAAAAAACTGGTTAAAATACAAAAATACAAGAACTATCTATATATATAAAACTCAAATTCTCTAGTAGCCCGCTCTATACTCTAAAATATTGTTTGAAAATTATATATGATAAATTATGTATAGAGGTAGGGGCCGAGATCGCTCTATCTGTCTATCTCTTTCTTGGCCTCAAGAGATGAGCAGTCTGGAGCCTGTTAGTCTGTTCATGGGCTGTGTACTATTGTGACAGTACACAAAAGAGCAAAGAAGAGAGACCCTTCTTTGGGCCCCTTCAGACGGAGGATACGCTGTCTCATTTTGAACGTATAGACGTTCCTAATCAGCAGTGTTTAAAGCAGGTCCCATTGCTTTCTATGGGAGCCGGCATACGCGCACTCCCCATAGAAATGAATGGGCTGCTTTTTCCCATTCATTTCTATGGGGAGCATGCGTATGCCGGCTCCCATAGAAAGCAATGGGACCTGCTTTAAACGCTGCTGATTAGGAACGTCTACACGTTCAAAATCAGACAGCGTATCCTCCATCTGAAGGGGCCCTTTAGGTTATAGGGAAATGAAATGTTAATGAATCCTTATCTATCTGATTGACTTCAGGGCTGCACCTTTGTATCAATGTAGAGTGTGTAAACACAGATTTTCTATAGTCCATTGAATGTTAGCTCCAAGACTGGCACCAAGCCTTTTGATGTCTAATTATCTTCCAAACCGTGAGATATACATTTACAGTGACTGTGGGGTGTTAGTTTCCTGTTGGAATGTAATAATTAGATGTAGATTACATTAGGCCTTAGCCAATAAGCAGGTGCCAGGTTATGTTATCAATCTACAACCAATCCTGTCAGGCCAGCTATGTCATGATATTAGAATAACCCAACCTGCTCTCGTCTGTATAAAAACTACCTCTCTGTAACAATAAATCAAAATTCATTTTGATACACCACCAGTTGTGTCTTTGTGATTTCTCCAGGCCTCAAGGATGGGTGTAGCTTATCCAGGTCTGTTATTTAATTTGGAACTATGGATAACATAGCTCTGGGGGTCTTGTGCCCCCAACAATATAAATCCACAGTTCTCGCCCGATTTTGGTGAAATTTAGCACGCCCCCTCTCCACCCACAGGAGCAGAATACTGCGCACGTTTCATCTCGCTAGCGTCCCCCCGCCATGAGATTGGGGCCCCCGAAGTTAGTCCCTATACATATAATGGGGAAAAGTGAAAGCGAAAGTGCTGAGGGGAAAAACAACAGTTGTGAATGACAGGGACGGATTATAGCGACAGTGCCAAAGAGTTGCTGCATATTCACGTACATAAATATACATCCTTCAGAAATGGTTTTTAAATTTACTTGAGAAAGGAGCCGAGACTTCCGAAACGTTGTAATCTGTCCTCATTATTAGTTAGCCATTAAACCGGTATCAACTACTAAAGGCTATCAAGTTTTTTTATTTTCCTGATAGTGTTCAGTCCCCACATGAGGCGAATGAAGATGTGGCAGATATATAGGGGCTGGGAGAGGTCCTACCTTCGTTTCCTCAATGCAGGGCAGACAGGACCATGTTGCTCAGCGTCCGGAGAGATGATGCACATCAGGAATGGTGAAGTTCAGGCTTGTTTATTTGGAAGACTGGACATACAGCATGTGATGGTAATGCAGCACTTCTCCAGGAATACAGGTGTAACAAGCAGGATGGTACAACAAGTGTGAGCAACTAGTAATTGTGTGTATGGTCGAAAACTGATGCCTTCTGCTGCTCAGTCCAAGGGTGTCTCTGCCAGAGAAAATGGAGACTAGTAATAAGTGAAAACAGGAAACAGCTACCCTTGAACCAGGAAGCGAAGGCATGTACAGAATTAATTAACTACAGGCTGTCATACAGAAAAAGGACAACAGGTGGTAGCATGGATTACAAAGAATACAATCTATGTATGAACGGTATGACTATATCTAGATGAAACAGCACAGATAGTAAGATTGTTATTATTGCTGACTATACAGGAGCTTTCATCACTGAGCCCTACAATAGATAATTGTGTAACTGGAAACCAATTTTACTCCTTTGTCCGTGAGCTACTTATAGATTATACTGGAGGGAGGGGGAAGGGTTGCACTATATCAGTGATGGTGAACCTATGGCTCACATGCCAGAGAGGGGACACAGAGCCCTCTATGTTGGCACACGTACGGTCGCCCGGATCGCTCACTGATGGGGAATCCGGTACAGGATTCCCCATTGATGAGCAATCGCTGCCTTCAGTTCTATGTGCAAATGCACACACAGCTGAAAGCTGTCAGTGTAGGTTGCAGATCACGCAAATGCAGTGTGATACCGAAAATTTTACTTTAGCATAGCCAACAATTCAACATATTTTCCGCGACCAAAGCTGCAGGTATGCTACTAGTAAGTATATAAATCCCCAAAACAGCAACTTTAGTTCTGTACATACAAAAGAGGAAAAATAATCTGCAGTGGAGATGAGCGATTCAACATGACACAAACCAAATTCATTCCAAAATTCCCAACTTTTAGATTACAGAATTCTTGGGATTCATTTTGTGCAATTCTAACAAAATGACGTCTGCCAGATCGAGAGGAGCCCATGACTTGGAGCGGAGACCGGGCTGGATTCCCCATAATGCTACGAGGGCAACCAAGAGAATTTATAGAGAAAGAAAGACATTGCCATTGCTGTCAGAGCTGCCGCAGCACTATCACATGTCTCACATTCTATCAGATTGTATCCAAGTGAAGTGACAATTAGTGACACATAAATCTCATTATCTTACAGAGATTGCCGACCTAAATTAGAAAATATTCTGTGACAAACCAACATTTATTCCCCTTTATACCATTTCTTATGTCTCAGCTCAATCTGTGTCACTGTGACAATTTAATGGCACATAAATCTCATTTTGCTGCATAGCGCCCCCCAGAAATTGCCACAGTTCTCATTTATACATCATTATTAATAATACAGATTTACTATTGTGTAGGGGGGGGGGGGGGGTTTCGGGAAGATTTGTGTTATATAGTTTAATAAACTTTTTTACTTCCTTTTTTGTAAAAAAGGCTCTAAAGTTCTCCCTAGTAAAGCTCTACCTAAGCTAGTCATGAGGGACTATAGGAGTGTGAGGTCACTGATGATGTCATAGTCATGGCTATTATGTAAGAAGTCCAACCATGAACACTGCCACTTCGTAAGGACAGAGATCACATCAGACAGGGTATAAACAACAACAGACTCCATATCTCATTCACTGACCTGGGGACTCCTCATGGGACACCTACTATAGTCCACCCTCCGAGGTCACACATAGACATTCTGTGTCACTAAAGTAAAGGTTCTTGTCTTCTCCTTCAGATCCCAGTATCCCGCTGCTCAGAGCCATGTTTACCTGGAAGCAGGAAGAAGGCAGGAGAAACAATTCACACCTGCTGCTATGACTGCGTGCCATGTTCAGAGGGAGAGATCTCAAATATAACCGGTATATGATAGTAGGAGCAGTAGTACTGTCTTATCAGCGTGATGATGTTCTAGTAGGAGTAGTAGTACTGTCTTACCAGTGTGATGATGTTCTAGTAGGAGTAGTACTGTCTTACCAGTGTGATGATGTTCTAGTAGGAGTAGTAGTACTGTCTTACCAGTGTGATGATGCTCTAGTAGGAGTAGTAGTACTGTCTTACCAGTGTGATGATGTTCTAGTAGGAGTAGTAGTACTGTCTTACCAGTGTGATGATGTTCTTGTAGGAGTAGTAGTACTGTCTTACCAGTGTGATGATGTTCTAGTAGGAGTAGTAGTACTGTCTTACCAGTGTGATGATGTTCTAGTAGGAGTAGTAGTACTGTCTTACCAGTGTGATGATGTTCTAGTAGGAGTAGTAGTACTGTCTTACCAGTGTGATGATGTTCTAGTAGGAGTAGTAGTACTGTCTTACCAGTGTGATGATGATGTTCTAGTAGGAGTAGTAGTACTGTCTTACCAGTGTGATGATGATGTTCTAGTAGGAGTAGTAGTACTGTCTTACCAGTGTGATGATGTTCTAGTAGGAGTAGTAGTACTGTCTTACCAGTGTGATGATGTTCTAGTAGGAGTAGTAGCACTGTCTTACCAGTGTGATGATGGTCTAGTAGTAGTAGTAGTACTGTCTTACCAGTGTGATGATGGTCTAGTAGGAGTAGTAGTACTGTCTTACCAGTGTGATGATGGTCTAGTAGGAGTAGTAGTACTGTCTTACCAGTGTGATGATGTTCTAGTAGGAGTAGTAGCACTGTCTTACCAGTGTGATGATGATGTTCTAGTAGGAGTAGTAGTACTGTCTTACCAGTGTGATGATGTTCTAGTAGGAGTAGTAGTACTGTCTGACCAGTGTGATGATGTTCTAGTAGGAGTAGTAGTACTGTCTTACCAGTGTGATGATGATGTTCTAGTAGGAGTAGTAGTACTGTCTTACCAGTGTGATGATATTCTAGTAGGAGTGGTAGTACTGTCTTACCAGTGTGATGATGTTCTAGTAGGTGTAGTAGTACTGTCTTACCAGTGTGATGATGGTCTAGTAGGAGTAGTAGTACTGTCTTACCAGTGTGATGATGTTCTAGTAGGAGTAGTAGTACTGTCTTACCAGTGTGATGATGTTCTAGTAGGAGTAGTAGTACTGTCTTACCAGTGTGATGATATTCTAGTAGTAGTAGTAGTAGTAGTGGCTTACCAGTGTGATGATGTTCTAGTTGGTGTAGTAGTACTGTCTTATCAGTGTGATGATGTTCTAGTAGGAGTAGTAGTACTGTCTTACCAGTGTGATGATGATGTTCTAGTAGGAGTAGTAGTACTGTCTTACCAGTGTGATGATGTTCTAGTAGGAGTAGTAGCACTGTCTTACCAGTGTGATGATGATGTTCTAGTAGGAGTAGTAGTACTGTCTTACCAGTGTGATGATGATGTTCTAGTAGGAGTAGTAGTACTGTCTTACCAGTGTGATGATATTCTAGTAGTAGTAGTAGTACTGTCTTACCAGTGTGATGATGTTCTAGTAGGTGTAGTAGTACTGTCTTACCAGTGTGATGATGGTCTAGTAGGAGTAGTAGTACTGTCTTACCAGTGTGATGATGGTCTAGTAGGAGTAGTAGTACTGTCTTAGAAGTGTGATGATGTTCTAGTAGGAGTAGTAGTACTGTCTTCCCAGTGTGATGATGGTCTAGTAGGAGTAGTAGTACTGTCTTACCAGTGTGATGATGGTCTAGTAGGAGTAGTAGTACTGTCTTACCAGTGTGATGATGGTCTAGTAGGAGTAGTAGTACTGTCTTACCAGTGTGATGATGTTCTAGTAGGAGTATTAGTACTGTCTTACCAGTGTGATGATGTTCTAGTAGGTGTAGTAGTACTGTCTTACCAGTGTGATGATGGTCTAGTAGGAGTAGTAGTACTGTCTTACCAGTGTGAAGATGGTCTAGTAGGAGTAGTAGTACTGTCTTACCAGTGTGATGATGGTCTAGTAGGAGTAGTAGTACTGTCTTACCAGTGTGATGATGTTCTAGTAGGAGTAGTAGTACTGTCTTACCAGTGTAATGATGTTCTAGTAGGAGTAGTAGTATTGTCTTACCAGTGTGATGATGTTCTAGTAGGAGTAGTAGTACTCGATTATCAGTGTAGATAATGAGAATGATGTTTTAGAGCTAGATTTTATATTTTCTGCTTATGAAAGATGATGAAGAATAAAATGCAGATCCATAATGCAGTGAAATGTTCGATTTGAGTAGCCGCTCAATACTCGACTGTTCGATTGAACATCAAACCCTATTATAGTCTATGGGGAATAAATACTCATTTAGGGGGAAACCACTATTCGACTCAGGAGAGTCACTAAGTCCACTATGACACCCCAGGAAATTATGCCAATATCCTGGAATGCAACTGGGACAGCAGGGGAAGGATGTCTGGGGGCATCTAATATGCCGAAGTCACTGTATTACATCGGGATTCCTGTCAGCTTGCGATATGAGCGAGTTGACTTTTTCCCATAGGAATGCATTGACCAATGTTGATTGGCCGAATGGCATACAGAGTATATTATTCGGTCAATCAATGCTGGTTCTGCTGAAGGAGGCGAAGTCTAAGATCAGTCCACAGCAGTCTCCATTCTTAGTCTCTACCTCCTCATAGACGAGCCTCCGGCAAAACCAGCGTTGATTGGCCGAATGCTGTACTCTGTATGGCATTCGGCCAATTAACGCTGGACAATGCATTCCTATGGGAAAAAGTCAGCTTGCGCATATCGCAAACTGACAAGGATCCCGACCAGATAGAGCTCCAAAGAGCTGTGTCAGTGACATTCCCCCCTAAATAAAGGTAATCCCTAGCTAACCCTGCCTGTAGATCTATCCCTGTCTCACAGTCACATAGTTCACAGTCTCATATGCCCCGGATATTAAATCCACTGTTCGTATAAATTGGAGGTTACCTGAATTAGCCAGCCAATTACTTTTTCCGATTTTTTTCAATGCCTCCGTTGTCCTCCCCTGCGCAGTTATTGGTGCAAAAAAAGCACCAGGGAAGGTGGGAGGGGAATCAAATTTTTAGTGAGTTTGCCACCTGGTGTTCGACTCGAATCGAACATCTCAAACAGCCTGATATCTGATCGAACATGTACCTAATCGAACGCTGTTCACTCATCTCTAATAACTAATCTCAGAGCCATCTTCATATTGTCATGTATATCCGTTCTGGGGTTGGTGACAAGAAATCGCTGTGGTCCTCATGTTTATAAGGATAGGTTTTTTGGGGGGTTTTGAGCAAAATTTATGTATTGTAATATATTTCAGGATGATGATTACAGGTTCGGCCAATAGTAAAGGTAAGGAAGGACACAGCTGTACGACCATTTCATCCATTTAACCTCATCCCTGTTAGAAGACCATAATGGCTAAGTGTTCTTTGCTTTGTGTTTTCATTGCAGCCTTCTAGGAATTATAATTGTTTCATTTTTTATGATTGTTACAATATTGGGACGTTTCCTTCACAATGAGTTGTATGAACTTACTTATTAGCTTATAGTAACTATTTCTGCACCAAGTCTTTCATTATGTTTTTCTCCATTTCTTACCTTTATACTATGTGTCACATGATTCCACTGTCACTAAATATCTAGTTTGTCTCACTTACTATTTGTTCCCGCAGGTCCTGAGAGTCCTGACTTGTGGAGTTTTCAGACAGATCGGTCCTTTATAATATCTAATATGTAATTAAATCTTCCTACAGATGCCGACAGCTGCAGTAAATGCCAAAGTGACGAATGGCCAAATAAGAAGAGAGACCGATGTCTGCCCAAAGTAATGGAATTCATCTCTTATAATGACACCATTGCTTCTGTAACTTCCTCCTTCTCACTCTTCGGATGTCTTGTGACCGGCTCCATATTTGGAATATTTATTTCCTACCGGGACACTCCTATTGTTAAAGCTAATAACCGGAACCTGAGTTATCTCCTCCTGGTCTCCATCATCCTCAGCTTCCTCTCTGTCTTCTTGTTTCTTGGTCGTCCCAGTGATGTCACTTGTAGATTACGTGAAACCAGTTTTGGAGTCTTCTTCTCGGTCGCCGTCTCTTCACTTCTGGCCAAGACTGTTATGGTTTGTGTTGCTTTTAAGTCCACCAAGCCTGGAAGCCCCTGGAGAAAATGGCTGAGTGTGAAGCTGCCCTATACCATAGTGTTGTTGTGTTCCTCCTTCCAGGTTGTCATCTGTGTTCTGTGGTTGTCTATTTCTCCCCCATTCCAGGACCTGGACACTCAGTCTTATCCTGAGAAGATCATCATTCAGTGTAATGAGGGCTCAGATCTCTGGTTCTACTCCATGTTGGGTTATATGGGGCTCCTGGCCGCTGTCAGCTTTCTTCTGGCTTTCATGGTGAGGACATTACCGGACAGTTTTAATGAGGCCAAGTACATCACCTTCAGCATGCTGCTGTTCTGTAGTGTCTGGATGGCCATGATCCCGGCTTATCTGAGCACCAGAGGGAAATACATGGTGGCCGTGGAGATATTTGCAGTAATGGCTTCCAGTGCTGGACTTTTAGCTTGTGTGTTTTTCCCCAAATGTTTTATTATTTTATTTAGATCAGAAATGAACAGAAAAACTGATCTGCTGGGGAGAAGAAAGGAAATATGTAATAATAGTAATAAATGATGATGTGTAATGTGCCATGTGGTAACATAATGCCCCTCCCCCACATCACTATTATACACTGTGCTAGACAGAATATCTCTGTATTATATTCTATTATAAAGCTATTGCCCCTTATACCCCTGAAGATGCTGCTGCAGTGATACATATGGGGGGGGGGGGTAATAGTGACTTTAGTGTTGTTGCACTGCGGGTTCACAATCCTTAGTGCTGACCGTCCTGCAGATGATTGCACTATATGTGACTTCACACATTACACAGCCGGTAATATGTCAGGACTGAATGAATATACAATATACATAGACAATGTAGCACTCAGGCTCAGCAGATTCTTACTGAATACAGGAAATATATAGCTACATATACAGTCCTATGAAAAAGTTTGGGCACCCCTATTAATCTTAATCATTTTTAGTTCTAAATATTTTGGTATTTGCAACAGCCATTTCAGTTTGATATATCTAATAACTGATGGACACAGTAATATTTCAGGATTGAAATGAGGTTTATTGTACTAACAGAAAATGTGCAATATGCATTAAACCAAAATTTGACCGGTGCAAAAGTATGGGCACCTCAACAGAAAAGTGACATTAATATTTAGTAGATCCTCCTTTTGCAAAGATAACAGCCTCTAGTCGCTTCCTGTAGCTTTTAATCAGTTTCTGGATCCTGGATAAAGGTATTTTGGACAAACAATTCAAGTTCAGTTAAGTTAGATGGTCGCCGAGCATGGACAGCCCGCTTCAAATCATCCCACAGATGTTCAATGATATTCAGGTCTGGGATGGCCATTCCAGAACATTGTAATTGTTCCTCTGCATGAATGCCTGAGGATTTGGAGCGGTGTTTTGGATCATTGTCTTGCTGAAATATCCATCCCCGGCGTAACTTCAACTTCGTCACTGATTCTTGAACATTATTCTCAAGAATCTGCTGATACTGAGTGGAATCCATGCGACTCTCAACTTTAACAAGATTCCCGATGCCGGCATTGGCCACACAGCCCCAAAGCATGATGGAACCTCCACCAAATTTTACAGTGGGTAGCAAGTGTTTTTCTTGGAATGCTGTTTCTTTTTGGACGCCATGCATAACGCCTTTTTTTTATAACCAAACAACTCAATTTTTGTTTCCAAAATGAAGCTGCCTTGTCCAAATGTGCTTTTTCATACCTCAGGCAACTCTATTTGTGGCGTACGTGCAGAAACGGCTTCTTTCTCATCACTCTCCCATACAGCTTCTATTTGTACAAAGTGCGCTGTATAGTTGACCGATGCACAGTGACACCATCTGCAGCAAGATGATGCTGCAGCTCTTTGGAGGTGGTCTGTGGATTGTCCTTGACTGTTCTCACCATTCTTCTTCTCTGCCTTTCTGATATTTTTCTTGGCCTGCCACTTCTGGGCTTAACAAGAACTGTCCCTGTGGTCTTCCATTTCCTTACTATGTTCCCCACAGTGGAAACTGACAGGTCAAATCTCTGAGACAACGTTTTGTATCCTTCCCCTGAACAACTATGTTGAACAATCTTTGTTTTCAGATCATTTGAGAGTTGTTTTAAGTAGCCCATGATGCCACTCTTCAGAAGAGATTCAAATAGGAGAACAACTCGCAATTGGCCACCTTAAATACCTTTTCTCATGATTGGATAGATCTGGCTATGAAGTTCAAAGCTCAGTGAGGTTACAAAAACAATTTTGTGCTTCAGTAAGTCAGTAAAAAGTAGTTAGGAGTATTCAAATCAATAAAATGATAAGGGTGCCCATACTTTTGCACCGGTCAAATTTTGGTTTAATGCATATTGCACATTTTCTGTTAGTACAATAAACCTCATTTCACTCCTGAAATATTACTGTGTCCATCAGTTATTAGATATATCAAACTGAAATGGCTGCTGCAAACACCAAAATATTTAGAACTAAAAATGATTAAGATTAATAGGGGTGCCCAAACTTTTTCATAGGACTGTAGGTAATAATAGTGGGTGGGGAAGGGTCATTATTTTACCACGTGGAAAATTAAACAAGACTAGAGATGAGCGAACAGTGAAATATTCGATGTTCATTATTCATTTCGAATAGCCCCTCAATATTCAACTATTCAAACGAATATCGAACCCCATTATAGTCTATGGGGAAAAAAGCTTAGTTTCAGGAGAAACCACTCTTCAACTCAGGAGAGTCACCAAGTTCACTATGACACCTCAGCAAATGAGGACAGCATTGGTCCACAGCAGTCTCCATTGTGGTCCGATCTCAGATGTAGCAGTGTTGAGCATACAGCTCTCCTATCCCTGAGATGTAGCAGCGTTGAGCGCACAGCACTGCTACATCTCAGGTATAGCAGAGCTTAGCGGGAGCTGACTTTTTCCCATAGGAATGCATTGACCAGCGTTGATTGGCCGAATGCCATAAAGTGTACAGCATTTGGCCAATCAACGTTGGTTCTGCTGGAGGCTCGTCTGTGAGGAGGCAGAGTCTAAGATCGGTCCACAGCAGTCTCCATTGTGGTCCGATCTCAGGTATAGCAGAGTTGACACAGCTCTGCTACACCTGAGATGCAGCAGAGCTGGCCGTGCGCTCAACTCTGCTACATCTGAGATCGGACCACAATGGAGACTGCTGAGGACCGATCTTAGACTCCGCCTTCTCCAGCACTACAAAGCACAGCTCGTTCCACAGAATCTAAGCCCTTAAGCAACTGTCAACCAAAAATAAAAATGCTAATCAGATGATGATGCAATATTAATGAATTTTATTTCTTAAATGTAATTTTATTCAACAAAATTAGTAACAAATAAAAAAACATTGTAAATGAAGTATCGTTGTAATAGTAATGACCCCCAGAATAAAAAGATCATACACGGTGGCTCAGTGGTTAGCAGCACTGTAGCCTTGCAGTACCGGAGTCCTGGTGTTCCAATCCTGCCAAGGGCAAAAAAACATCTGCAAGGAGTTTGTATGTTCTCCCTGTGTTTGCATACTGATAGGGAAAAATGTACTTTGTGAGCTCTATGTGGGGCTCACAATCTACAAAAGGAAAAAAAAATAATGTTACTTATACAAAACCGAGCCCTCATATGGCCACATCACTGGGAAATATAAAGAATATAGCTTGTACAATGTGAAGGAAACCCCCAAAATAACCAAATCATTAGGACAAAACTGACTGCGGAAAGAAGGAAATGTATAAGCTGTGCGAGCAAATATCAGAGGGCACCGAGTTTCTGGTCAGAAGACTTTTGTCTAGATTTATATAGTTTGTAAAACCACTTACACATATATATGCAAATGTGTTTTTCACATCTTAGCTGAGGCTTTTATTGCTGCCATTTTGAAGTCCATGCACCTTTGTGATCAGATTTTACCCTATTTTTTTGAAGAGCAAGGTGAACAAAAAAGATTTGGGATCATTTTTTGCTAAAATAATAATCTTTTTTATTGGCCAGCACCTCAAAATCTCATTGCTAGGGTGATTGGACATTTGGGAGGAGCCCTTTATACCTGGCTCAGATTATGTGTTCACTATTAACATGGGGTTTTCTCCTAACCTATGTTATATGTTCTTTTCTAACTAATGACAAAGGGTTAAAGGGGAGGCTGAAAGTGGGCGGCTGATGGTCCCAGAAGAGGCCGGAGTGTTGGAGCCCTGGACAGGTGAGTATGAGCTGTTTCTTGTTTTCCCACACCTCCCCAGGGTTATGATTATTATACTCTGGGGTCTGAAGATGGGCGTAAATTTGATGATAAATCCCCCTTTATATAATAACAGGCCACTGAGTGTATTGTTAAAGGACTCTGTTTATTCTTAGAATGAACAAAGGCTTTAGGGTCATGTAAACTATAAATGAACACCTTAGGGTCCATTCACATGGAGGAAAATGGTGAGGAATTTGGTGTGGAATTTCATCGCTGAAAGAAATGCCTCCCAGTGACTTCAATGGATTCCATATAGGGCTCACAATGTACGTTTCTTTTCCTATCAGTATGTCTTTGTAGAGTGGGAGGAAATCCATGTAATTACAGGGAGAACATACAAACTCCTTGCAGATTTTGTTCCTGGCAGGATTACAGCACTGCAAGGCTGCAGTGCTAACCACTGAGCCACCATGTTGCCCCAATGGGAGGCTTTTCTTCAGCGCTGAAATTCCACACCAAATTCCTCACCATTTTCCTCCATGTGAATGAACCCTAAAGGAATTTGGTGTGGAATCTGAGGCAGTTTCCACACCAAATTCAGTACCATTTTCCTCCATGTGAATAGACCCTTAGACTGGATAGTAGAACATTATGGGCGTGGCTGGTTAGATATCAGATGCTACAATGGCTGTAGAGCAGTAAGTCCCAATACTGAACAGAGAAAAGGAATGCGGATACACACTGGTAGCGGGAGACAGACTGGAAAGTGGAGTACACTGATGTAAGAAACTAAAGAAAAATGGCTGACGGAGCATGAGCAGTCAAAATTATATCAGAAATCATTCTGTGACATTCATGTTAATCCTCAGACATACAGTGGGGCAAAAAAGTATTTAGTCAGTCACCAATAGTGCAAGTTCCACCACTTAAAAAGATGAGAGGCGTCTGTAATTTACATCATAGTTAGACCTCAACTATGAGAGACAAAATGAGAAAACAAATCCAGAAAATCACATTGTCTGATTTTGTAAGAATTTTTTTGCAAATTATGGTGGAAAATAAGTATTTGGTCAGTAACAAAATTTCATCTCAATACTTTGTTATATATCCTTTGTTGGCAATGACAGAGGTCAAACGTTTTCTGTAAGTCTTCACAAGGTTGGCACACACTGTTGTTGGTATGTTGCCCCATTCCTCCATGCAGATCTCCTCTAGAACAGTGATGTTTTGGGGCTGTCGCTTGGCAACACGGACTTTCAACTCCCTCCAAAGGTTTTCTATAGGGTTGAGATCTGGAGACTGGCTAGGCCACTCCAGGACCTTGAAATGCTTCTTACAAAGCCACTCCTTCGTTGCCCTGGCGGTGTGCTTTGGATCATTGTCATGTTGAAAGACCCAGCCACGTTTCATCTTCAATGCCCTTGCTGATGGAAGGAGGTTTGCACTCAAAATCTCACGATACATGGCCCCATTCATTCTTTCTTGTGCCCGGATCAGTCGTCCTGGCCCCTTTGCAGAGAAACAGCCCCAAAGCATGATGTTTCCACCCCCATGCTTTACAGTAGGTATGGTGTTTGATGGATGCAACTCAGTATTCTTTTTCCTCCAAACACGAAAAGTTGTGTTTCTACCAAACAGTTCCAGTTTGGTTTCATCAGACCATAGGACATTCTCCCAATACTCTTCTGCATCATCCAAATGCTCTCTAGCAAACTTCAGACGGGCCCGGACATGTACTGGCTTAAGCAGTGGGACACGTCTGGCACTGCAGGATCTGAGTCCCTGGCGGCGTAGTGTGTTACTGATGGTAGGCTTTGTTACATTGGTCCCAGCTCTCTGCAGTTCATTCACTAGGTCCCCCCGCGTTGTTCTGGGATTTTTGCTCACCGTTCTTGTGATCATTTTGACCCCACGGGGTGAGATTTTGCGTGGAGCCCCAGAGCGAGGGAGATTATCAGTGGTCTTGTATGTCTTCCATTTTCTACTTATTGCTCCCACAGTTGATTTCTTCAATCCAAGCTAGTTGCCTATTGCAGATTCAGTCTTCCCAGCCTGGTGCAGGGCTACAATTTTGTTTCTGGTGTCCTTTGACAGCTCTTTGGTCTTCACCATAGTGGAGTTTGGAGTCTGACTGTTTGAGGGTGTGCACAGGTGTCTTTTTATAGTGATAACAAGTTTAAACAGGTGCCATTACTACAGGTAATGAGTGGAGGAAAGAGGAAACTCTTAAAGAAGAAGTTACAGGTCTGTGAGAGCCAGAAATCTTGATTGCTTGTAGGTGACCAAATACTTATTTTCCACCATAATTTGCAAAAAAATTCTTACAAAATCAGACAATGTGATTTTCTGGATTTGTTTTCTCATTTTGTCTCTCATAGTTGAGGTCTACCTATGATGTAAATTACAGACGCCTCTCATCTTTTTAAGTGGTGGAACTTGCACTATTGGTGACTGACTAAATACTTTTTTGCCCCACTGTAAGTATTAACCCAGGGTTAGGCTTGATAACAGATTCTCTGCCTTCATTATTAGAAACAGCCCAATAAATAGCATTGTGTAACCATAAGCAAAGAACAACTGGATTGCAGTAGTTGGATATAATTGTATGAAAAGCAAACAGAACAACAGAACAGAACTGAATGTACCCAGAATAGTGAACAGAACAGACCTGTAACACCCCAGTATTGAACCATCTATGCTTTTCGTCAATACGCCTCCATCACGCCCCTTTTCTTTGAAGTTGACAGGTACCACGCCCTCTTAGTGCCCAAAACAGTTCTTGTCAACACGCCCCACCACGCACCGTTACGCCTCCTTTCTTTTGTGCGTTGACAGGTCTCCCCGCCCTCCTCCAAAATGTATCTGATTGTCGCATGCTCAATGCATTTACACACATGTATTCCCAACAAGTCTCACCAGACATTCCAGCGGCATCATGATACAATATAATTAGCATCCAGTGCGAGCCACATTTACGTGAATCATCTGTATTGTTGTACGCTGCAGGTCGCTGTAGCACAGGCTCATCCGGTAGAAAGTCACATGGAAATACACCGGCAAATATACGTTTCATATACGGGTCAGATTTAGCGAGAATTGTCAGTTGTAGGCTATTCATTTCTGGAAATGGCAGGGAATGTTTAATCAAAAATCGCTCACAATCGCTCTTCGGTTGTTAATTTCCACAATATTTGTATGTATAGAGTAAACGATCATATTCACTGTGTGGGGTGTTGGCACTGCACAGTGCACCTCTGCTCTAAGATTCCCAGTTTTAATGAGTGAAAAATGTCCACCTGGTTCTTGATTCGGTGACAAATCAAATGCAAAAAATGTATATCCGTTTATAAATTCATCTCTGGCTAAATCATTATTACTTCTCTGCTTGCCTGAAATATGGAGAAGGGCTGTGTACTCCCTGATCGCAGAATCCATTTCAAGATCCGGTTGAAGCCGCCTTGCGAGAATCTGCTGGCTGTCCAGGTAAAGCAGCGCTTGATTCCCATTATAGTGGTAGAAGCATAGCGGATTGCAGCTATATGATCTGCTAATGGATTTATTAAGGGCCTGGCTGTGTCCGATTATGACAGCTGGTGATAGCTGTATCCTCTCTACATACAGAGCCGCTTGTAAGATTTGTACCTTAAATTGTTCAGCATCTGCAGACATCAGGCAAAAAGGAGTTCTTATTCCTGGTTAGTTTAATTTTCAGATCCAGTCCATTCAGTATGAGTTTCGGTTGATTAAATATATTACAAAAATGGGACCCAAAAGCTGTACAGGTCTAGATCACACTGTATACCGAGCTCTTTTAGTAAACCCCACATTATTAGCGTCAAGGGCCCTTTCATGATGGTGACTGGCTGTGTCTTTATAGAACAGGCCCGACGTGAACTGCGACAACAGCGCTTGCGTAATATAATTTAAAATAGTCTCTATGTAGGCTCTATAGCTGTACAAATTATCCGAACATGAAATAAGTCTGTTGCTGGGCGTTACGTCTATCTGGGTGAAAAGCATTGCTATTGTATAATTAATCAAACAAACATTAACGTCCGCAGGAATAGCCATATTGTCCGCATTCACAATACGGCAGCTGATATACAAGAGCGTGTTGTTCAGGTCGTAATAATATTCCCCGCTGCCTGAAATAAAGAACTCCAATGGGGCATTGTCGGCCAGGGCAGCTATGGGTCGTACCTCTACAAAGAGAGATTTTTCTATACTCGTCTGCATTGGATGTAAATGAGAAATATCTAGTTTTGTTGCACTCCACAGAACCGTAATGTATAAAAGCCATATTATTTCACTAAAAGATGTCGTCTCCAGCGGGTCTAACAACTCTCAACAACAACTCTCCAACAGTATGTACCAGCTATGCGAGTAGTGGATTTCGGTCATAGCAACCTCATAAGGCCCCACTAAATGAATTGCTTATTGTATTTTCAGGTTAAATTTTGGAGGAAGCGTTACAACGTAGCGTTATAGAAAAGGATCCAGATTCCATGATTTATATAGAAGTCCGCTGATTTTCATTAATTTTCATTAATCCAAGAATTGAAGGATGTAGGGTAACCTAGCCACTTTACGAGTTTCACCCCTCACACGTCTCTTCTCAGTATCTTTTCTATTCTGTAGACGCGGTCGGCAACGGCAGGCACTTTCTGTAACTCTTCTTTGTAAAACGAGCCTTCTATTGGGTCATTCGCTAAATCAAAGAGTTTATACATAGGTTTTTTTTTTCTTTTTGTTTTCAAAAAATGTAATTTATACAAAGGTTTTTGAAATCTTGTGTTCACGCCAGAGACGACAAAAATCTCCATGTAAGTCTGTTCATACCCTTTAGCGAAAGAACCTTTATACTGCGTTATGCGAACATTGTCACCTATTTATAATGTGTGTCTATCTGGTTTAAGAGTCGTGTATTTGCCATAAATAGTCCTCCATAATCTTAATGAATAGTTTTTTGTTACATCCACGGTCCTGCAGTGAATTGTATTGTGGTATGTGTGATTATAGCTGTATAAAAAATTATTTAGTTCATCTATATATCGGTGCGTATGGTGCTATATACAAATTTCCACATTTTTGTTTTTAACGTTCCGTTAAATCGTTCCACTAAAGAGACTATCACGCTGTTTGTAGTAAAAAAAAAAATGGTGGATATTGCGCTCTTTACAAAGCCATTTCATAGCATTGTTCAGAAAATCATGAACCCGGACTGTCTGTAGTTTATGAGGTTATCATTCTTGAAAATCAATTAAAAAGCCTTGGCTACAGAAGAACCCGTCAAAGGTGCAACCCAATTGAGCAGAAAACAGCAAAAAGGAAATGAGGTGGCACGCTCTGGTAAGAGATGACGAGTATTGTGGATGGAATGGTAGACTTTATTACCAAGGCCTACCATTCCATCCACAATACTCATCATCTCTGACCAGAGCGTGCCACCCCATTTCCTTTTTGCTGCTTTCTGCTTGATCATTCCTCATAAATGTCTTTCTTAGCGGCATATGGAGTGTATAAATCGGTTGGGTTATTAATAGAGATGAGCGAACAGTGTTCTATCGAACACATGTTCGATCGGATATCAGGGTGTTCGCCATGTTCGAATCGAATCGAACACCACGTGGTAAAGTGCGCCAAAATTCGATTCCCCTCCCACCTTCCCTGGCGCCTTTTTTGCACCAATAACAGCGCAGGGGAGGTGGGACAGGAACTACGACACCGGGGGCATTGAAAAAAATTGGAAAAAGTCATTGGCTGCCGAAATCAGGTGACCTCCATTTTAGACGAATAGTGGATTTCAAATCCGGGTCATATGAGAATGTGAACTTTGTGACTATGAGACAGGGATAGCTGTACAGGCAGGGATAGCTAGGGATAACCTTTATTTAGGGGGGAATGTTATTAAAAATAACTTTTTGGGGCTCTATCGGGTGTGTAATTGTGATTTTTGTGAGATAAACTTTTTCCCATAGGGATGCATTGGCCAGCGCTGATTGGCCGAATTCCGTACTCTGGCCAATCAGTGCTGGCCAATGCATTCTATTAGCTTGATGAAGCAGAGTGTGCACAAGGGTTCAAGCGCACCCTCGGCTCTGATGTAGCAGAGCCGAGGCTGCACAAGGGTTCAAGCGCACCCTCGGCTCTGATGTAGGAGAGCCGAGGGTGCACTTGAACCCTTGTGCACCCTCAGCTCTGCTACATCAGAGCCGAGGGTGCGCTTGAACCCTTGTGCACACTCTGCTTCATCAAGCTAATAGAATGCATTGGCCAGCGCTGATTGGCCAATGTATTCTATTAGCCTGATGAAGTAGAGCTGAATGTGTGTGCTAAGCACACACATTCAGCTCTACTTCATCGGGCTAATAGAATGCATTGGCCAGCGCTGATTGGCCAGAGTACGGAACTCGACCAATCAGCGCTGGCTCTGCTGGAGGAGGCGGAGTCTAAGATCGCTCCACACCAGTCTCCATTCAGGTCTGACCTTAGACTCCGCCTCCTCCGGCAGAGCCAGCGCTGATTGGCCAAAGGCTGGCCAATGCATTCCTATGCGAATGCAGACTTAGCAGTGCTGAGTCAGTTTTGCTCAACTACACATCTGATGCACACTCGGCACTGCTACATCAGATGTAGCAATCTGATGTAGCAGAGCCGAGGGTGCACTAGAACCCCTGTGCAAACTCAGTTCACGCTAATAGAATGCATTGGCCAGCGCTGATTGGCCAATGCATTCTATTAGCCCGATGAAGTAGAGCTGAATGTGTGTGCTAAGCACACACATTCAGCACTGCTTCATCACGCCAATACAATGCATTAGCCAGTGCTGATTGGCCAGAGTACGGAATTCGGCCAATCAGCGCTGGCTCTGCTGGAGGAGGCGGAGTCTAAGGTCGGACCTGAATGGAGACTGGTGTGGAGCGATCTTAGACTCCGCCTCCTCCAGCAGAGCCAGCGCTGATTGGTCGAGTTCCGTACTCTGGCCAATCAGCGCTGGCCAATGCATTCTATTAGCCCGATGAAGTAGAGCTGAATGTGTGTGCTTAGCACACACATTCAGCTCTACTTCATCGGGCTAATAGAATGCATTGGCCAATCAGCGCTGGCCAATGCATTCTATTAGCTTGATGAAGCAGAGTGTGCACAAGGGTTCAAGCGCACCCTCGGCTCTGATGTAGCAGAGCTGAGGGTGCACAAGGGTTCAAGTGCACCCTCGGCTCTCCTACATCAGAGCCGAGGGTGTGCTTGAACCCTTGTGCAGCCTCAGCTCTGCTACATCAGAGCAGAGGGTGCGCTTGAACCCTTGTGCACACTCTGCTTCATCAAGCTAATAGAATGCATTGGCCAGCGCTGATTGGCCAGAGTACGGAATTCGGCCAATCAGCGCTGGCTCTGCTGGAGGAGGCGGAGTCTAAGATCGCTCCACACCAGTCTCCATTCAGGTCCGACCTTAGACTCCGCCTCCTCCAGCAGAGCCAGCGCTGATTGGCCGAATTCCGTACTCTGGCCAATCAGCACTGGCTAATGCATTGTATTGGCGTGATGAAGCAGTGCTGAATGTGTGTGCTTAGCACACACATTCAGCTCTACTTCATCGGGCTAATAGAATGCATTGGCCAATCAGCGCTGGCCAATGCATTCTATTAGCGTGAACTGAGTTTGCACAGGGGTTCTAGTGCACCCTCGGCTCTGCTACATCAGATTGCTACATCTGATGTAGCAGTGCCGAGTGTGCATCAGATGTGTAGTTGAGCAAAACTGACTCAGCACTGCTAAGTCTGCATTCGCATAGGAATGCATTGGCCAGCCTTCGGCCAATCAGCGCTGGCTCTGCCGGAGGAGGCGGAGTCTAAGGTCGGACCTGAATGGAGACTGGTGTGGAGCTATCTTAGACTCCGCCTCCTCCAGCAGAGCCAGCGCTGATTGGTCGAGTTCCGTACTCTGGCCAATCAGCACTGGCCAATGCATTTCTATGGGAAAAAGTTAGCTTGCGAAAATCGCAAACTGACAGGGATTTCCATGAAATAAAGTGACTTTTATGCCCCCAGACATGCTTCCCCTGCTGTCCCAGTGTCATTCCAGGGTGTTGGTATCATTTCCTGGGGTGTCATAGTGGACTTGGTGACCCTCCAGACACGAATTTGGGTTTCCCCCTTAACGAGTTTATGTTCCCCATAGACTATAATGGGGTTCGAAACCCATTCGAACACTCGAACAGTGAGCGGCTGTTCGAATCGAATTTCGAACCTCGAACATTTTAGTGTTCGCTCATCTCTAGTTATTAACCAAGAAGCTACAGTCGGCCTCTTTATACCGTGTTTTTTAACAGACCTGAATAAACTCTCTACACCGCCAAAATTTCCGGGTGCTTTAGGATTAAATGTATCTTTTACAAATATTATTCAGATGGCACCAGCGGCATGGCTGTATCGATTATGAGTGTTTATATCATACATAGCTGCTATATCAGCAAGGTTATCATCTCATATGTACTAAGAAACTTTTATACACAGTTTAGAGTATAGAGTTACAACCTATTGATAAGATGAATTGCTTCCATGTGTGGTGTTGTAGAGTGCGGGTGTGCTGTACGTTTGACCATCCTTAGGGATGTGTCACATCTGATATAAGGCACAGCTTGATGGCTGGAGACCACACATCATCAAGAGGTCCTGAATTTGAGATCATCATTGCCAAGCTGCAGAGCATACATAAATGTAAGTTGTTTTCTTTATCACACCTTATATCTATTTACACTCACTAGCCATTTTGTAACTGCAACCTATAAAAATGTATTGAAATGTCTTCATTTTCACACACATTTTTTATGTATTTACGGGTAGAGTGTTTATATTTGGCTTGCCGACATTAAATTAGTAAGCAAAATTTAAAAAGCGTGTTGTATCATCTGGTTATGTATATTGTGAGAGACTAAACGCTATTGTAACTCGTAACCTGCCGAGTGTAGCAAATCTATTCTAATAAAATATTCATTTTAGATGGCACAACAGAATGAAGTCGGTTTTTCAAGATTTGACTGTGGGTATAACAGAATCTCAGCTTGGTAAATAGAATATATATATATTTTTTTTTTTTTTGCTTTTATACACACACACACACACACACACACACACACACACACACACACACACACACACACACACACACACACACGTCATTGACTCACTTCTCATGTCTCCAGAACAAACCCATGACCTTCCCCGGCCTCACACTGAGCTCACGTATTCCTGGACCTGACAAATAATAATAAAAACTTATTCTATTCCAAACAATAACAATGTCACATAGACGATTCATTATCAAGTATCAGGAACAAAGAGAAAACGGGACAAACTGGACATTGACAGTGTTTTTATTTTTCAAAGTTCTCATGTTTTGTTCTCAGGTTTTGGTTGTAAAAAAAAAAAAAAAAAAAATGAGTTTTAAATACAGATTTTGCATAAGTGTTACAATATATAAAAATTGTATTAAGACACTCGAAGAAAAAAAAACACTAGAGATAACATTCTTGTAATTGTGACCTCAGTAGTGTCAGGGGTTAATGTGAGGGATGACAATTAGAGATGAGCGAACAGTGTTCTATCGAACACATGTTCGATCGGATATCAGGCTGTTCGAGATGTTCAACTCCATACGGACATCACGTGGCAAACTCCAAAAAAATTTGATTCCCCTCCCACCTTCCCTGGCGCTTTTTTTGCACCAATAACAGCGCAGGGGAGGTGGGACAGGAACTACGACAACGGGGGCATTGAAAAAATCAGAAAAAGTCATTGACTGCCGAAATCAGGTGACCTCCATTTTAGACAAATAGTGGATTTCAAATCCGGGTCATAGGAGACTGTGAACTTTGTGACTAAGAGACAGGGATAGCTGTACAGGCAGGGATAGCTAGGGATAACCTTTATTTAGGGGGGAATGTTATTAAAAATAACTTTTTGGGGCTCTATCGGGTGTGTAATTGTGTTTTTTGTGAGATAAACTTTTTTTCCATAGGAATGCATTGGCCAGCGCTGATTAACCGAAAGAGATACAGAAGACGTCAATCAGCGCTGGCTCTGCCGGAGGAGGCGGAGTCTAAGATCGCTACACACCAGTCTCCATTCAGGTCTGACCTTAGACTCCGCCTTTTCTGGCAGAACCGGAGGCGTAGCAAGCTCAACACACACAGTCAGCTCTGATTCATCATGCTAATAGAATGCAGTCTATTGGTATGATGAAGCAGAGCTGAATGTGTGCTGTGCTTAACTACGCCGGTGGCGTAGTGAGCTCAACACACACATTCAGCTCTGCTGCATCACCGCATAGGAATGCATTGACCAGCGTTGATTGGCCAGTCTCCAGTATTCGGCCAATCAGCGCTGGCTCTGCCGGAGGAGGTGGAGTCTAAGGTTGGACCTGAATGGAGACGGGTGTACAGAGATCTTAGACTCCGCCTCCTCCGGCAGAGCCAGCGCTGATTGGCCGAATTCTGGAGACTGGCCAATCAACGCTGGCCAATGCATTCCTATGGGAAAAAATTAGCTTGCGAAAATCGCAAGCTGACAGGGATTTCCATGTAATAAAGTGACTTATATGCCCCCAGGCATGCTTCCCCTGCTGTCCCAGTGTCATTCCAGGGTGTTGGTATCATTTCCTGGGTTGTCATAGTGGACTTGGTGACCCTCTAATTACCCATAGACTGTAATGGAGTATGAAACCCGTTCGAACAGTCAAACAGTGAGCGGCTGTTCGAATCGGATTTCGAACTTCGAACATTTGGGTGTTCACTCATCTCTAATAACAATCTTTGTACAGGGCTGTGGAATATGTGTGAGGTTTTGTTCTCAGGTTTAGGTTGTAAAAAAAAAAACTATATTTTTGATGGTTTTCAAATCCAGATTTTACATAAGTGTTACAATATATAAAAATTGTATTAAAACACTTGAAGAAAAAAAAGAAAAACACTAGAGATAATATTCTTGTAATTGTGACCTCAGTAGTGCCAGGGGTTAATGCGAGTGATGACAATCTTTGTACAGGGCTGTGGAATATGTCTGTGGTATATTCTGTATAACACAAGGACGCCTGAGACTGGTTATTTCTTCTACAAGTCTCTATAGTAAGGACAGTTCAGAGCACAATCCTCAGAGAGCAGATCCAGAATGATGTGCGATGAGAGCAGAGAATGTAAAATCTATCCCATAATACTGTATAAAAGGAGGGGAGATGAGAGCAGTCACCATATAGCATGTCCTGATCCTGGGGGCCGTGCTGTCTGTGTCACTGCTGCCTCATTGCTTCTACCCAGCATGTCTTACTGAGGAATGGATATACATCATATCATCATCATCATCATCACCATCATCTCACCATCATCATTATCCTACTCCTACAAGGAGATGTGCTGTTTCCTTACTACGTTTCTTCTTCTTTGCTTTCCTTTAACAGAGTCAGTCTGTGATCTCAGGATAAGAGAAGTTCATGAGACTGTACAGAAATGTTCCCAGGATGGAGATCTCATCATTGGGGGGTTATTGACAATGTATAAAACTGCATATTATCAGCAACTCCAAGACAACAATTTCACAGGATTTTGGTGTTCTGAGTAAGTCTTTAAATAAGAGTGTGGCGCAGAGACTCGAACAGGCAGTGACATTACATATAGAGAAGTCCTAGGAGCCCTGACAGTGTCATACACTATGTATTATAGATATATAGTCCTAGGAGCCCTGACAGTGTCATACACTATGTATTATAGATATATAGTCCTAGGAGCCCTGACAGTGTCATACACTATGTATTATAGATATAAAGTCCTAGGTGCCCTGACAGTGTCATACACTATGTATTATAGATATATAGTCCTAGGAGTCCTGACAGTGTCATACACTATGTATTATAGGTATATAGTCCTAGGAGTCCTGACAGTGTCATACACTATGTATTATAGGTATATAGTCCTAGGAGTCCTGACAGTGTCATACACTATGTATTATAGGTATATAGTCCTAGGAGTCCTGACAGTGTCATACACTATGTATTATAGGTATATAGTCCTAGGAGTCCTGACAGTGTCATACACTATGTATTATAGGTATATAGTCCTAGGAGTCCTGACAGTGTCATACACTATGTATTATAGATATATATATAGTCCTAGGAGCCTTGACAGTGTCATACACTATTTATTATAGATATACAGCCCTAAGAGCCCAGACAGTGCCATACACTATATATTATAGATATATAGTCCTAGGAGCCCTGACAGTGTCATACACTATGTATTATAGATATATATAGTCCTAGGAGCCCTGACAGTGTCATACACTATGTATTATAGATATACAGCCCTAAGAGCCCAGACAGTGCCATACACTATATATTATAGATATATAGTCCTAGGAGCCCAGACAGTGCCATACACTATGTATTATAGATATATAGTCCTAGGAGTCCTGACAGTGTCATACACTATGTATTATAGATATATAGTCCTAGGAGCCCTGACAGTGCCATACACTATGTATTATAGATATATAGTCCTAGGAGTCCTGACAGTGTCATACACTATGTATTATAGATATATAGTCCTAGGAGCCCTGACAGTGTCATGCACTATATATTATAGATATATAGTCCTAGGAGCCCTGACAGTGTCATACACTATGTATTATACATATATATATAGTCCTAGGAGCCCTGACAGTGTCATACACTATGTATTATAGATATATAGCCCTAGGAGTCCTGACAATGTCATACACTATGTATTATAGATATATAGTCCTAGGAGCCCTGACAGTGTCATACACTATGTATTATAGATATATAGTCCTAGGAGCCCTGACAGTGTCATACACTATGTATTATAGATATATAGTCCTAGGAGCCCTGACAGTGTCATACACTATGTATTATAGATATATAGTCCTAGGAGCCCTGACAGTGTCATACACTATGTATTATAGATATATAGTCCTAGGAGCCCTGACAGTGTCATACACTATGTATTATAGATATATAGTCCTAGGAGCCCTGACAGTGTCATACACTATGTATTATAGATATATAGTCCTAGGAGCCCTGACAGTGTCATACACTATGTATTATAGATATATAGTCCTAGGAGCCCTGACAGTGTCATACACTGTGTATTATAGATATATAGTCCTAGGAGTCATGACAGTGTCATATAGTGTCAAAATAAGCTGCCTAGGGCCCCCGATACAGTTTATTTTGAGGGCCCACTATACAGCTCTAAGTACAAATATTATCTGCCTTTCATTCACTTTCCAATTCATAAAACAGCACCCACACACTATTTTCCAGTATAAGCCTTGTACCCAGGCCATACCTTGTGCTGTTTCTCTCCGGTGGCCCTCACAGTAGCTTACTGACCAGCTTTTACCTTAGACTTGAGCCCCTTTATCTCTGTTATCAAAATTATTGGCTATATGGACCCCACAGTGACAATAAGGAAACAGGAGCCAGAAGGAGGATAATGAGCGGCCGGCCTCTAGTCAGGGGAAAGCTATTAGGAAATCAGAAAGGGGGCAAATACTGTTTACCCTCAATGTATGAGAATAAGGGAGTAAAAACTCATCAGGTCTCTCTCATATTACTGAGGTTATGTATTGAATAAATGGAGTCCAGATCTCTGGTCAGTTCCTCATCTTGATATATTTTTGTCTATTTACAGGATATATTTTGAGGGATTTGTATATTTTCTGATTTTTCTCTTTGCCATTGATAATATTAACCAGAATCCTGTTATTTTACCCAATATTACGCTGGGATATGATATTTATGACACATGTATAGATGAGCGTTTGGCGGTACACCATGTATTACATCTTCTATCTGGCCCGGGTATGGTGATACCTAATTACTCCTGTAGGGGGCATGGCCAGCTGGCCGGTATCATTGGAGACCACCAATCATCTACCACTATTCCCGCAGCACAAATCCTTGGACTATATGGATATCCTCAGGTATTGGATATATTAGCCATTGTCTATTAGTACAAGTGTAATATGAGTGAGATGGGATATATGTGAGTGTATACCTGACCTATAGAAAGCCACAAATCTACAACAATCACAAAGTGTCTTAGATAATGGAGAGATATTACTAGATGTATAGTGAATACTAGAAATGAGAGAATTGATTCGTATTGAGCCGGATTCAACAAAAATTTTACAAAAGTTTAGTTTTTATATCGAAAACAAAACCTTTGTGACTTGTCTTGTGCAAACTGAAATGGCCGCAGTAACATTCATTGCAGATCACATATGGGCTGTGACGTTGGCCGGCTTCTGGCATCACCTGACAGACTCTCAGCCAATAATGTAAGGTAGATGACGACTTTACAGTCACATACACAATATAAGATGCTGCAGGCAGCGAGCAGAAGAGCCATTGTGTCATATTGTAGGATTAGGGGAAGTCTTGTTATCATCACTGCTAGAGATGAGCAATAGCTGCAGATTGTACCGGGGTTATGTCTCTGCACCACATTGGTCTTACTGGACATTTCTCATTTTACTAATGGGTAAAAGCATAAAAGGCACCCTACAGTCAGTGGTGTAACTAGGAATGGCGGGGCCCCATGGCGAAGTTTTAACATGGCCCCCCCCCCAACCGACACCGACGTCAAAGACCTCGACCGACCCCCTCCTCCGCACTCTATTATGTCCCTTAGTAAGCCCTACACACAGTATTATCCCCCATAGTGGCCCCTGTATACAGTATTATCCCCCATAGTGGCCCCTGCACACAGTATTATCCCCCATAGTGGCCCCTGCACACAGTATTATCCCCCATAGTGGCCCCTGCACACAGTATTATCCCCCATAGTGGCCCCTGCACACAGTATTATGTCCCTTAGTGGCCCCTGCACACAGTATTATCCCCCATAGTGGCCCCTGCACACAGTATTATCCCCCATAGTGGCCCCTGCAGACAATATTATGTCCCATAATGGACACCCATAAACAATTATTATACTCTGGGGTCTTTTCAGACCCCAGAGTATGATAATCGGAGACCCGGGGGAATAAAAACATAAAAAATTACTGTTTCTTACCTGTCTCCGGCTCCTGCGCTGTCTTCTCTGCTGGCGTCCTTGTGAAATGACGTCAGACGTCACATGATCCGGGACGCAGGCCGGGTTCATGTGACATCAGAGACGTCAGAAAGGAGGCCTGGCAGGAGAGGCCTCGTGGAGAGATAAGTAACACTGTTTGTTATGTTTCTTACCTCTCCCGATCCGGCGATCATTATACTTGGGGGTCTGCAAAGACCCCGAGTATAATGATAGTGTTTGTGGGGCCTGCGGTGTCACTTGCCGATCCCGGCCCAGCCAGGATCGGCAAGTGAATAGGGGCCCTAACGGCCTATTTTAAAAAAAGAAAACCCAGCGGTAGCGGCTGTCACCGGGCCCCCTAATGGCCCGGCCCTGTAGCAGCTGCCTCTGCTGCCTCTATGGTAGTTACGCCCCTGCCTACAGTTTATAACACAGAAATCCCCCCATATATGATGGTGATAGGTAAAGCATCTGGTCCCCCTGGCAGTCTAACTGAGTACAAAATTGAACATTGGTCCTTCCCTCACACACCAAGACCCAACCCCCAACGACCTGCGGTCAACTGCAATCTGACTATCTGATCCTGCAGGAGTCTCAGGTGTGTAAGGAAATGAAGAACATTAGAGCGAACAAAGCGGGGGGACCTGATGGTATAAGCGCAAGAGTTCTTAAAATGTGCAGTGACCAGCTGTGTGGTATTATAACGCACATGTACAATATGAGCCTGAAGCTGGGGGTGGTACCTCAACTGTGGAAAACATCTTGCGTGGTACCAGTCCCAAAGAAACCTAACCCGATGGGCTACAATGACTACCGACCTGTAGCACTGACATCACACCTGATGAAGGTCCTAGAGAGACTGGTCCTGACACACCTACGCCCCCTAGTGAGCTCCGCTCTGGACCCCCTCCAGTTTGCCTACCGGCCAGGCATTGGGGTAGATGATGCCATCATCCACCTTCTTCATAGAGCTCTCTCTCACCTGGAGAAACCCGGGAACACTGTGAGAATAATGTTCTTTGATTTCTCCAGTGCGTTCAACACCATTCAGCCAGGGCTACTGAGGGAGAAGCTGAACCTTGGTGGTGTGGACCATCACCTGTCCAACTGGATCCTAGACTACCTGACAAACCGCCCTCAGTATGTGAGAGCCCAGGACTGTGTGTCTGACACTGTGATCTGTAGTACGGGGGCACCTCAAGGTACAGTTCTTGCCCCATTCCTCTTCACACTGTACACTGCTGACTTCAGGCACAACTCATCCAGCTGTTACTTACAGAAGTACTCCGATGACTCTGCTATAGTCGGCCTTATCACTGATGGCGATGATAGGGAATACAGAGACTTAAACCGGGATTTTGTTGAATGGTGCCAGCAGAACCAGCTCAGGATTAATGCTGGGAAGACCAAGGAGATGGTGGTGGACTTTAGTAAACGGAGAGGTGCTCCGACCCCGGTGGAGATCCAAGGAACATGTATTGAGATAGTCAGGACCTATAAGTACCTGGGCGTGCTCCTCAATAATAAACTAGACTGGGCTGATCACCTGGAGGCGCTGCACAGAAAGGGCCACAGCAGACTCTACCTGCTCAGGAGGCTGAGGCCCTTCGGAGTCCGGGGAACACTTCTTAGGGCCTTCTTCAACTCTGTGGTTGCCTCAGCCATCTTTTTCGGTGTGGCCTGCTGGGGAAGCAGTATATCAACCAGGGACAGAAATAGACTTGACAGGCTGTCCTGGGGAGCCCCTTGGACCCAGTACAGGTGGTGGGTGACAGAAGGATACTGTCTGTGGTGACCTCCATGCGGGAGAACAAATCCCACCCCATGTATGGGACCCTGATGGGACTTGGCAGCACTGTAAGCGACCGTCTGCTTCACCCCAAGTGTGAGAAGGAGCGCTATCGCAGGTCCTTCCTTCCAACCGCGACCAGGCTGTATAATCTACATCAGACCAAACGAAGAGCTCTCCGCACAGAGAACTAATGATTATGAGGATGACCATGAGGTCTTCCTCTTTCTCTTCTGTTTTTCCTTAGCTGCCATGGATTTCTAGTATATCTTCTCTTCTCAGCTTATCTGTGTCTACGTCTGTAACATATTACTCTGTATTATCCTGTATCTGTATTACTATGCTGCTGTAACACGCTGAAATTTCCCCAAGGTGGGACTATTAAAGGATTATCTTATCTTCCAGACTTACCTCAAGACCCACTACCAGACACTGGCCTAGGTGACCTAACCCCATCTTCTCCTGTCCCCTTAGTCCCAGACCTTTCACTTCACCCTCTTTCCCCTCCTCCCCTTTATTCCTTAGTTCTCAGACACTTAAACTCCATATTAATTGGGTGGACGTTCAGGGAACAATGTCTACCTTTGGATGCGCAAGGTTTATTCATATTGTGACATACCTGTGATTTTTTCACCTTCAATAGGCTTGGACCCTCTTCAACATCCTGAACTTAGACCTTCTATCATCCCTGGGCACTAGTGTAATACTGAGCCGAGACTATCTGTATACACCTATGTTATTATTATTATTGTTTATTTATATAGCACCATTAATTCCATGGTGCTGTACATTATTATATTAATTCCATGGTGCTGTATATTATTATATTAATTCCATGGTGCTGTACATTATTATATTAATTCCATGGTGCTGTATATTATTATATTAATTCCATGGTGCTGTACATTATTATATTAATTCCATGGTGCTTTACATTATTATATTAATTCCATGGTGCTTTACATTTGGGGGTTACATACAATACACAGAATATACAGGTAGATATAATACTAACAATGACCGACTGGCACAGTGGGGTAGAGGGCCCTGCCCGCGAGGGCTTACAATCTATGAGGGAAGGGGGTAGAGACAGAAGGAGAGAGGGGAGACTGTACAGATGAAGTGCGGTGATAGTGTTATTGGAGGTTGTAGGCCTTCCTGAATAGGTGAGTCTTCAGGGCCTTCTTGAATCCTGTGATTGTGGGGGTCAGTCTTATGTGTCTTGGTAAGGAGTTCCAGAGTATGGGGATGCACAGGAGAAATCTTGGAGACGGTTGTGTGAAGAGCGGATGAGAGCGGAGTAGGAGGTCATTGGAGGATCTGAGGTTACGTGTGAGCAGGTAGCGGGAGATTAGTTCAGAGATATATGGAGGGGACAGGTTGTGGATGGCTTTGTATGTTAGCGTTAGTAGCTTGAATTCAATTCGCTGGGCTATAGGTAACCAGTGGAGGGACTGGCAGAGGGGAGCAGCCGATGAAGATCGGGGGGTGAAGTGACTTAAACGAGCAGCACAGTTTAGGGTGGACTGGAGGGGGTCAAGGGTGTTTGCTGGGAGTTCATGGAGAAGGTTTTTTTTGGTTTTTTTTTTTTATGTAGATTGTGAACCCCACACAGAGCTCACAATGTACATTTTTCCCTATCAGTAAGTCTTTTTTTTTTTGGAATATGGGATGGAAATGGATGGAATATGGGATGGAAATCCATGCAAACACGGGGAGAACATACAAACTCCTTGCAGATGGTTTTTTGCCCTTGGCGGGGTTTGAACACCAGGACTCCAGCGCTGCAAGGCTACAGTGCTAACCACTGAGCCACCGTGTGGCCCCCCCATGGAGAAGGGTTTTGCAGTAGTCTAAGTGGGAGATTGTGAGGGCCTGCATGAGCATCTTAGTAGTTTCAGGGGTGAGGAAGGAGCGGATTTGGTGGATGTTTTTGAGTTGGAGGCGGCAGGAAGTGTTGAGGGTTTGAACGTGTGACTTGAAGGATAGGTCGGAGTTCAGGGTTGCCCCAAGGCATCGGGCCTGTGAGACAGAGGTAATTGTGGTTCCGTTAACTTTGATAGATGGGTCAGGTGAGGGTGAGGGTGAAGATGATCAACTCTGTTTTCTCCATGTTGAGTTTGAGAAAGCGGGAGTGGTATTGAAAACCATGAGATTCTATGAGTTGGCCCAGAGAGAGGGTGTAGATGGAGAACAGGAGGGGTCCTAGGACGGAGCCTTGGGGGACACATACAGAGAGAGGGCGAGGTGAGGAGGTGGTGTGCGAGTGGGAGACGCTGAATGTGCGGTCGGTGAGGTATGAGGAGATCCAAAAGGCCAGGTCTGAGATACCAAGGGATGAGAGAATTTCTAACAAGAGGGAGTGGTCAACTGTGTCAAAGGCAGAGGAGAGGCCAAGGAGGAGGAGGACAGAGTAATGGCGCTTGGCTTTGGCAGTTAGAAAGTCATTGGTGACTTTTGTTAGGGCAGTTTCAGTGGAGTGCCGGGGTCTGAAGCCTGACTGTAGTCTGTCAAAGAGCAGGTTAGACGAGAGATAGGAGGAGAGTTCTGAGTGGACATGTTGCTCAAGAAGTTTTGAGGCGTACGGAAGGAGTGAGATGGGACGATAGTTGGCTGGAGAGGATGGGTGGAGGGACGGTTTCTTAAGTATAGGAGTGACAGTGGCATGTTTGAAGTCTGAGAGGAAGGATCCATTGGTTAGGGATAGGAAAAAAATATTGAGTGTTGACGGCGCTCTCTGGTCAAAAATGGATGATTTTTATTGGAGGGTAACAGGCACAATGCTAGTATAACACCAAAGCGTTTCGGGCTTCACTCAGCCCTTTCTCAAGTGCATAAACTTAATCCCCAGAAGGATAACTGCGGCAAAAAGTATAGAGATGCATTCAGAACCGGCTATTTGAACGCTCGAGCAGCTGCTTTTTGCCACAGTTATCCTTCTGGGGATTAAGTTAATGCACTTGAGAAAGGGTTGAGTGAAGCCCGAAATGCTTTGGTGTTATACTAGCGTTGTGCCTGTTACCCTCCAATAAAGATCATCCATTTTTGACCAGAGAGCGCCGTCAACACTCAATATTTTTTTCCTCCTTGTGACTCCCGGATTCCTATTGGCTAACCGGTAGATGTAAGGCGTGCTGCTCCCTCCACCTGCTTTGTCTGCCCGGTGTGGCAAAAACTCTACACGTTGGTTGTGAACGTTCTTGTCACAACCCAAACAGGTGAGAGTGTCATGACCTGATTGTTTTTGTGTGTTGGTGCATGGTTCTGTTATAGGAGTCTAACCTCAGGTGTTATGTATCGCCATCATCCTATGGAAGGATTCTGGGGCCTTTATTAGGAAGAGGGCTGGCTCCACCAGTTGCTGGTTTTTGTGGTCCCAACCTAAAATTCGTGGCCCTGGGAGGAGGAGTGGTTTGCTTGTGCTGTAACTGACTTGAAAGGAGTTTGAGTGTTTTGTGTGTGAGTTTGGTTTTTCCCTCCACACGTCTACTCTGCCCTGCCCTTCACGTCTGTTTGTTTGGCACCATCTGGTTGTTAGAGGTGGGTTCCAGTTTATTTTGCCCCAGTCTTGTGTTTTCCCTTTCCTCACCTCTCCACTGTCCCTCTCCTCATTTCTCTTGTTTTGTATTGTGTTGTGCTGGATATCTGTTGTCCAGCACCTCCCGTCCTGTTTGTTTGTCTGCAGCTGCACCTTTATTTCTGCAGGGGTCACCACCTTAGAGTCCCCAGTCCCTAGCGCCCTTGCAGCTCTTGCCCTATCTGTCTGTTAGGTCTTCGTGCTAGAGAGCCAGGAGTTGTCGGGGCCAAGGCTAGCTTGGGGACAGCTGACCACCACCCGTAGGCAAGGCCTAGCTAGCCACCGTAGTGCCAGGGATAGTCTCCTTCCCCTGTTTCCTTAGCAGTGCAATCTGCAGCCAGGAATCTGTGTCTGGACTCTGACACGAACGTGACAGAGAGGCCATTTGGTTTATGAACTACCTCTTTTCTATATACCAAACTGTCACCAAAAATTGCTACACTACCATTGGTCTGCTCGGTGTGACCTTGTGTTGGTGGAGAAACAGGTCAAGGATGAGGAGCAGCAAGTAGTTGGGTAGAGGGGTTGTTGGGGGAGTAGGGTGAGACTGTCTCTGATGGTGTCAACATGTCACCCATGTTGGGGTTTGTAGTACTAACATGCTCAGCTTGGCTATTCCTCAGTACTACTAACACGCTCAGCTGGGCTATTACACTAAGGAATAGCCAAGCCGAGCATGTCAGTACTACTAAGGAATAGCCAGCTGAGTGTGTAGGAGATGTAGCAGAGCTGGCAGATATGCAGCAGACTAACACGCTCAGCTGGGCTATTCCTTAGTACTACTAACACGCTCAGCTGGGCTATTACACTAAGGAATAGCCAAGCTGAGTGTGTTAGTACTAGATCTCCTACTACTACATGTAGGAGATGTAGGAGAGCTGGCAGATATGCAGCAGACTAACACGCTCAGCTGGGCTATTCCTTAGTACTACTAACACGCTCAGCTGGGCTATTACACTAAGGAATAGCCAAGCTGAGTGTGTTAGTACTAGATCTCCTACTACTACATGTAGGAGATGTAGGAGAGCTGGCAGATATGCAGCAGACTAACACGCTCAGCTGGGCTATTCTTTAGTACTACTAACATGCTCAGTTTGGCTATTACACTAAGGAATAGCCGAGCTGAGCGTGTTAGTAGTACTAAGGAATAGCCAAGCTGAGCTAGTTGTGTTAGTACAGGAGGAGTAGCTGGAGGGATGGTTGGGTGTAGTGCAGAGCTCTTTCATCTCCGGTGTCTGGAGTAGCCGGGCTAACCGCACGGGCTCTGCTATATCTCACTATAGAAATGCATTGACCAGCATTGATTGGCCAGTGTACGGTCATTCCGCCAATCAACGCTGGCCAATGCATTCCTATGGGAAAAAGTCAGGTCACGCACATAACAAGCTGACAGGGATCCCGACAAGATAGAGCCCCAAAGAGCTGGGTGAGTAACATTTCCCCCTAAATAAAGGTAATCCCTAGCTAACCCTGCCTGTAGATCTGTCTCTGTCTCACAGTCACATAGTTCACAGTCCTAAATTAGTTGAATGGTGAATCCACCATTCGTCTAAATTGGAGGTTATCTGTTTCCGGCCGCCAATTCCTTTTTCCGATTTTTCTTCACTGCCTCCATTGTCGTAGTTCCTGTCCCACCTCCCCTGTGCAGTTATTGGTGCAAAAAACGCGCCAGGGTAGGTGGGAGGGGAATCAAATTTTTAGTGAGTTTGTCACTTGGTGTTCGATTGAAATCGAACACCTCGAACGGCCTGATATTCGATTGAATATCAATTCGATCGACCGCCGTTCGCTCATCTCTATTTATTAGTTATGTAATAATTTTGTTATTTGTTGGAGTTTTGTCCATGTTTGTTATTTATCTCGGTGGAAGTCGGAGTTTTCTTTTCTTTTTTTTCTTTGTTTCCTTTGCTTTATATTTGTATCGATGAGCTCAGCTTGGACTGAGGGTTTTATATAGATTAGTGATGAATGTGATGCTGCGTTGCGAGGTCTAAGATGCAACAAAAAGTAGAGACTCAAGATAAGACAACCAATAGGAAGGGATAGAAAAGTGTCCGGAGATTCACCAGATTTATCACCAGCCTGATCTACTGTGACAATATTATAGACTGCCTGGTCTAAGGTCACACTGTGTGAATATTCCATAGGATTAGTAAATCTGCCCCAATGCTTTCTGTTCTCTTCTGTCTTGTACAGATCAGTTATGGAGCCACCG
Organism: Leptodactylus fuscus; assembly: GCF_031893055.1. NCBI lineage: Eukaryota > Metazoa > Chordata > Amphibia > Anura > Leptodactylidae > Leptodactylus > Leptodactylus fuscus. The sequence continues at coordinate 356,370,672 of NC_134265.1, forward strand.
ACCCCTCATTATCTGATAGACTCCTCTATCCACATGTTTTCCGGACAGTCCAAAATAGCCACATACACAATATGGTGGTCACCGAACTGTTGGAACACTTTGGCTGGACCTGGGTTGGGATTTTGGTATCAGATGATGATGCCGGAGAGAAAGAACTGCAGATACTGAGAAAGTCCATGAGAGAGCGCGGGATCTGTGTGGCCTACACCATAAAATATACAGATGAGAGATATAAGAATATAGAATATAATCAGATATTACAGGTATTACACAATCCACAAGTCCGGGTCATTATACTGTGCGGGACCTTCACTTATAAAATAATTTATACAATAAGAGATCCTGCATTTTTAGTTCTGGATAAGACTTTCATCCTTCCACCATCCTTGGCCTTTAGTTCTGTCAGTTCTTACAATTGGTATCCAGACTTTAATAGAAGTCTAGTCGTGGACTTTTCAACTCAATCTTTTCAAGGAATGGAAGATTTTGTGAAAAACTGCAAGCGATTCTACAATGTTTTCAATATAAAGATCTTCTGGAAAGATTTGGATACATTGGCTAAAGATGAGGAGAAAAATTCCTTTATTTGTATTAATTACATACGTGAAGAATATAATTATAGTTATCACTATATTATGCCAAGTATAAGATATTTCCTCACATCGGGCGTCTCTCCAAGACTGTATGAGGCTGTAGAAGTCCTGGCAAAAGCTCTCCATGAAATGTTCTTATATATAAAAGACAAATCTCCAGAAAATCCAATAACCGGACTTACACAATACACACAGAAGTTACAGCGCCACCTACAGAGGATGAAGAGTCCACTGGACCCAATGAGACCTTCCTATTACTTTAATGAGCAGCGGGAAGCCGTACATGGATATAAGATAATATACAGGGTATATATAGAAGAGGCCACATATAAGGACATACAGGAGGACATAGTAGGAAGTTTTACCCCATGGGCTGTCAGTGGTCAGAAGCTTTATATAAATACCTCGTCTATACCCTGGAGACACACACAGGAGGTAAGAAGCCTTCCATTATACATGTGACTATGTAACGCTTCTGTCTGCCCTTATACATCATTATATAGGTTACATATAGGATTCCTCTACATCAGCGCTTCAGTTACTTTGCACTTACATTATTGGACATTAGTTACATTTTGCAGTATTTTTGTGAATTACAGTCTATTAAAGTCATAACAGTAAAAATACAAAAACACAAGAACTATCTGTATATATATAAAACTCAAATCCTTCAGTAGTCTGCTCTATACAAATCCACAGTTCTTGCCCGATTTTGGTGACATTTGGCACGCCCCCTCTCCACCCACAGGAGCAGAATACTGTGCATATTACATCTCGCTAGCGTCCCCCGCCATGAGATTGGGGCCCCCGAAGTTAGGCCCTATATATATAATGGGGAAAAGTGAAAGCGAAAGTGCTGAGGGGAAAAAAACAGTTGTGACTGACAGGGACAGATTATAGCGACGGCGCCAAAGAGTTGCTGCATATTCACGTACATAAATATACATCCTTCAGAAATGGTTTTTAAATTTACTTGAGAAAGGAGCCGAGAGTTGTGAAAAGTTGTAATCTGTCACCATTATTAGTTAGCCATTAAACAGGTATCAACTACTGAAGACTATCAAGTTTTTTTTGTTTTTTTTATATATATTTCCTACCCACTGGCTAACACGGTACGAGAACAAACATTTTCCTGATAGTAAGATTGTCATTATTGCTGACTATACAGGAGCTTTTATCACTGAGCCCTACAATAGATAGTTGTGTAACTGAAAACCAATTTTACTCCTTTGTCCGTGAGCTACTTATAGATTATACTGGAGGGAGGGGGGGGGGAAGGGTTGCACTATATCAGTGATGGTGAACCTATGGCTCGCATGCCAGAGAGACGACACAGAGCCCTCTATGCTGGCACACGTGCGGTCGCCCGGATCGCTCACTAACAGGAAATCTGGAACAGGATTCCCAGTTGATGAGCAATCGCTGCCAGGGCCACCATCAGGAATTTTGGGGCCCCATACAGCCTAAGTGTCTGCCCCCCCCGCCATTTTAAAACGACCTTATTTTGCGACATACCAATTCTGTATTACATTTCCCTTTATTTAGCAGCATTACAAGGCTTAATCAGATTCTATTTGCAGGTAAAATCTGCTACGTGTGACAGCGCCTATAGAGAGCCAACACCATCTATAAGAGCCCTCCTAATAAATCCTCAGGGCTTATTCACATTGTGTTTTTGGCCTCCCTTGCCGGGATACGTTGGTAACCAGTCAGAATCAGCTGTCAACTTATCCCTGCACAAAGAACTGGCCATTAAAAAAAAAGGGGGGGCCTGCAGTTCTCCGTGCAGGGATAAGTGGGGGGCTGATTGTGACTGGTTAGCAACGTATCCCGGCAAGGGAGGCCAAAAACGCAATGTGAACACTCCTTTAAAGTGAAAGTCCCACCCCCAAACAGGCTGCTATGCTAGTAACATAGCAGCCTACATCATTATTAATACAAAGCACACATACCTTTGGAGGTATTGTGTGCCTTGTAGTTCTCCAGCTAAAAACTTATTATATATTATTGCCCCAGTTCCCTCTCCGCAGTGCCGCACACCCGATGCCCCAACAATTCCCCCCCCCCCCCGTCCACCTTCTAACATCTTTCCATTGCCCCCTGTACCCATACCTCCCAACTTTTGAAGAACCAAAAGAGGGACAAAATGTGCGGCGCGCTTTGCACGCTGCGGCAAATTTAGCCCCACCCACTGTTCTGTTGACTCCGCCCATTCTTATTAATTTTTCATGTGCCCGCACACTGTATAATCCTCCTACAGTCACCTGTACATTATATATCCCCCCTCTATCTCTCCCCCAGCTTCATATACACCCTTCATCTGCCCCCAGATTCATGTCCGCCCATCCATTTCTGCCCCCAGCTTCATGTCCCCCCTCCATCTCTGCCCCCAGTTTCATGTCCCCTCCATCTCTGCCCCCAGTTTCATGTCCCCTCCATCTCTGTCCCCAGTTTCATGTCCCCCATCTCTGCCCCATATTCATGTCCCCTCCATCTCTGCCCCATATTCATGTCCCCCATCTCTTCCCCCATATTCATGTCCCCTCCATCTCTGCCCCATATTCATGTCCCCTCCATCTCTGCCCCAGATTCATGTCCCCTCCATCTCTACCCCCAGATTCATGTCCCCTCCATCTCTGCCCCCAGATTCATGTCCCCTCCATCTCTGTCCCCAGATTCATGTCCCCTCCATCTCTGCCCCCAGATTCATGTCCCCTCCATCTCTGCCCCCATATTCATGTCCCCTCCATCTCTGCCCCCATATTCATGTCTGGGGGTAGAGATGGAGGGGACATGAATCTGGGGGCAGAGATGGAGGGGACATGAATATGGCCAACAATTCAACAATATTTTCCGCGAGCAAAGCTGCAGGTATTCTACTAGTAAGTATATAAATCCCCAAAACAGCATCTTTAGTTCTGTATACACAAAAGAGGAAAAATAATCTGCAGTGGAGATGAGCGGTTCAACATGACACAAACCAAATTCATTCCAAAATTCCCAACTTTTAGATTATAGAATTTTTGGGATTCGTTTTGTGCAATTCTAACAAAATGACGTCTGCCAGAGAGAGAGGAGCCCATGACCTGGAGCGGAGACCGGGCTGGATTCCCCATAATGCTACGAGGGCAACCAAGAGAATTTATGGAGACAGAAAGACAATGCCATTGCTGTCAGAGCTGCCGCATCATTATCACATGTCTCTGTAAGGATTGGAGTCAGGGTCAGGCAGTGCAAAGTGACACAGCTGGGAAAGCAACACTGTGCAACTAATGACAAAAGGGGTCGCAGGCCCTGCAGCTATAACTATGCTGTAATATCTGAGATGAGGCACACCAATGCACTTCCTAATTGAAGTGCGCCTACCACGACTCCTTACGCTTCTATCCGGCGGCTAGGATAAGGGGAGAGGAGGCCCTGAAAGTCCTAGGGACTGGAGTCACGGGGGTCACACCTAAACAGAAAGCACAGTGTAAATGCAATGCAAAACAAAAGACTAAACAGCATGGAACCAGGGAGGACCACAAGTCCCAGCAAGACACAGAAGAGAAGGCGAGGTCAGACGAGCAAGAGGTCAAGCCAGGAGATATAATAAAGGTACCAAATCAAAAGACAAGGGATAGTCAAAAATACAAGCCGGGTAAATAAACCAAGAGAACAGACCGAATACAAACAGACAGGGAATCAGACTGAGCAGAGGAACCAGGAACCACAAAGTGAATGGCTGGCAAGGATCCATGCCTGGGTGGGGTTTAAATAGCAGCAGAGAACACACCTGATGGCTAATGACATGGAGACTGAGAGCAAGGAAAAGATTATCCCTTAATGACCTAAGCACACCCAATAGAACTCCTAACACGTCTCCCAGGGAGACGCCGCGCAGCAAGGAGACCGCGGCGACTCTGTATCCTGACAGTACCCCCCTTTGAGGAGGGGCCTCCGGACCCTCAAGAGGACCCCCTGGCTTAGTAGGGCAAGAACGGAAAAACTTCTCCACCAATCTAGGAGCGTGAAGGTCTCTGGCTGCCACCCAAACACGCTCCTCTGGTCCATACCCCTTCCAATGTATGAGGAACTGAAGGGAATTCCGCACTCTGCGCGAATCAATGACCCGTTCCACCTCATACTCTAGTTCCCCCTGAACGATCACGGATTCGGGTGGGGAACGAGTGACCATTGCCGGAACATACTTTTTGAGTAGGGACTTATGAAAAACTGGGTGAATATGGAGGGACCTAGGAAGTGATAATTTGAATGACACAGGGTTGATTATTTCAGAAATGGGATATGGACCAATAAAACGCGGGGCAAACTTAGTAGATGGAACACGAAGTTGGAGATTTTTTGTGGATAACCAGACCTTGTCACCCACCACAAAGTCAGGTCCAGGGCGGCGCTTCCTGTTGGCGAAATTTACTTGATTAGCCTGGGCTTTTCTCAGCGATGCCAGGCTTTCAGCCCATACAGTACAGAGAGATTTAGTAACGGCCTCTACTGAGGAAAAGGCAAATTCATTGCCTGTTCCTGAGAATCTGGGGTGAAAACCATAGTTAATGTGGAAAGGAGACAACCGAGTCGAGGAGTTGACATGATTATTTAGTGCAAACTCAGCCATGGGCAAATATTCACTCCATTTATCTTGGCAATCAGACACAAAGCACCTCAAATATTGTTCTAAAGATTGATTCAATCTCTCTGTTTGACCGTTAGTCTCTGGGTGGAAGGCTGAGGAGAAAGAAAGAGAGACTCCCAACCTGTTACAAAAGGCTCTCCAAAACCTGGACACAAACTGTATGCCCCTCTCCGACACCACATTTGAAGGAATACCATGCAGACGTAAAATGTGGCGGATAAACAACCAGGCCAACAATTTAGCTGAAGGCAATTTTTTCAAGGCAATAAAGTGGGACATCTTAGAAAAACGATCTACTACAACCCAAATTACCGATTTCCCTTTAGAGGACGGGAGATCGGTAATAAAATCCATGGAGATGTGTGACCAGGGTCTATTGGGTAGCGGGAGTGGATGTAAAAGACCCGCTGGAAGTTGATGGGGCACCTTAGATCTGGCACAGGTCTCGCAAGAATGAACAAACTTTTTTACATCCCGTTGCCAAGATGGCCACCAATACGTACGTGATAACAGATTCCCAGTACCAGTAATGCCTGGATGACCTGCCAGAACAGAGGAGTGGATCTCCTCTAAGAGCTCCAAGCGGAGGTGGCTAGGGACAAACAATTTACCTGGTGGTAGCGCACTAGGGGCAGCATCCTGAGTGTTGAGAATACGGGTTTCAAGATCCGAGGTCAAAACTGCCACTATCACCCCAGGAGCAAGTATATTTTCAGGTTCCCCATCAGAACTACCACTAAGACCAAAACTTCTAGACAAGGCATCTGCTTTAGTATTCTTTGAGCCGGGACGGTAGGTAATTACAAAGTGGAACCTAGTGAAAAATAGAGCCCACCTGGCTTGACGGGGATTTAACCTTTTTGCCTTGTCTAAATATAATAAGTTTTTGTGGTCGGTTAGTACAGTAATTTTATGTCTGGCCCCCTCCAGGAAGTGTCTCCACTCTTCAAAGGCCCACTTAATCGCCAGAAGCTCTCTATTGCCAATATCATAATTGGCCTCGGTAGTGGAGAACCTCCTGGAAAAGTAGGCGATAGGTTGGAGGTTGGTAAATGGTTCAGTGCCCTGAGACAGGACCGCTCCTACACCTACTTCTGAAGCGTCAACCTCTACAATAAAGGGCAATTCAGGATCAGGATGGACCAGGACTGGGGCAGAAGTAAAGAGTTGTTTTAAGATGGCGAACGCTACCTCCATCTCTGGTGTCCAGGAGGCAGGATCCGCCCCCTTTTTGGTCAAATCGGTGAGAGGTTTAACAATAGAAGAAAAATTTTGGATAAATTTTCGGTAATAGTTGGCGAAACCTAGAAACCTTTGAACTTCTTTTAAGGTAGTAGGTTTCTCCCATTCAAGTACTGCAGATACCTTTCTGGGATCCATACCAATGGTACCAGGAGTAAGGATGTATCCCAAAAAACCTATCTCCTGGACTCCAAATTGACACTTGGATAACTTAGCACAGAGGTGGTTTTGACGTAGCCTAAGAAGAACCTCTTTTACATGTTGCTGATGTGACTCCCAGTCCGGTGAGAATATGAGGATGTCATCTAAATAAATTACTAGATATCTACCTAACAGATCCCTAAAAATGTCATTCACAAAACATTGAAATACCGCCAGAGCATTGCTCAAACCAAAAGGCATAACTAGGTATTCAGAATGACCTTCCGGGGTATTAAATGCGATTTTCCACTCATCCCCGTCTCTTATCCGAATCAAGTTGTAAGCTTCGCGGAGGTCAATTTTAGAAAACCATCGAGCCCCCACCACCTGGTTAAAAAGATCCGGGATGAGTGGCAGAGGATGTTGGTCTTTGACCGTAATTTTATTCAATTCCCTGTAGTCAATACAAGGTCGGAGGCCACCATCTTTTTTTTCAACGAAGAAAAACTCCGCCCCCACAGGAGAAACTGAAGGTCGGATATGTCCTTTAGATAGGCTCTCTTTAATGTACTGGCGCATGGACTCACACTCTGGAGCTGAAAGGTTAAAAATGCGACCTTTGGGTAGTTTAGCTCCAGGAACCAAATCAATTGCGCAGTCATAAGGTCGATGTGGAGGCAAGGCCTCCGCACTGAGCTCGTCAAAGACGTCTTTGAACTCAGTAATAAATTCCGGAATTTTGATATCATTTTTGATAGTACAAACAGTATTAATATGAGAAGTACAGGAATCTCCCCATCCAACCAACTCCGAAGTTTCCCAATCAAACACTGGATTATGTACACGCAACCAGGGTAAACCAAGAATAACGTCTGCAGCCAGTTTTTTCATAACAAAAAATGACACTTTTTCAACATGTAAACTGCCGACAAAAAAACTGCACCTCAGCAGTACGGGCTAAGATTTTCCCTTCAGACAAAGGGGTTAGATCTGCTCCAGATACCTGAAATGGGTATTTCAATGAAATCAATTCAATTCCTAGAGCTTGTGCCACCACTTCATGGATGAAGTTCATGGCGGCACCTGAATCCACCATCGCCTGACATGCAAAAGTTTTATTACCATTAACAAGAATAGCAGGGAGTAAACATTTCTCAATATTATTAGGAGGTACCTGTGTGCCTGAGTGACCCTCCCGGAAATCACTCAGGCATTGGCGTGTCCCGGCGGTGGTTTAGGTCTGGTTGGACAGTTTCTCAGGATATGTCTAGGTTTGCCGCAATACAGACACAGATCGTTTTCTAGGCGATACTTTCTCCTGGAGGCGGTTGTGGACCCCAATATCATTGGTTCTTCTTCAGGAATAGAACAAGAGGTAGGAACAGCAGAAGGAGGTATAGGTTCCGAAAGGACAGACCAGGATTTAGCTGAGGACCCAGGTTTGCTTAATTTCTCTCTAGGCCTTTCCCTAAGCCTCCTATCAATAGAAATAGCCAAGGACATAAAGTCTCCTAGATTTTCAGGGACTGGATGACTTACTAGAGCATCTTTTACAGAATCTGATAAGCCTTGTCTAAAAAGGGTTAACAAAGGTCTGTCTGTCCACCCTGACTGCGAGCTCCACTGACGAAACTCCGTACAATAGTCCTCGGCAGTTCTAACTCCCTGCTGAATAGACAACAGATGGGACTCAGCCAAGGCAACTCTATTAGGGTCATCATAAATCTGACCTAATGTTTGAAAAAATTTACTTAACGAATTCCATTCAGGAGCTCCAGCAGGTAGAGCCAAGGCCCAGTCTTGTGGTGACCCTCGTAGAAGGGACACCACCAGCGCCACCTGCTCTGCTTCAGAAGAAAGGAAATTAAAACGAAAAAATAAACGGCAAGATTCCCGAAATGTTCGGAATCTGTCTGGTTTACCGTCAAAATGGTCAGGCAAGAGCATTTTAGGATCCTGATGGGTATTCAATGTGGGAAAAACTGGTGATTGAATAGAAGCACCTGCAGCGGCTGATGCTGGATCAGGCAAAGCCTCCAGACGCTGCGAGACTTGGTTAATTAACCCAGCCATGCCCTGCACCTGCCTTGACAGTTCGTCCAGGCGGTCAGTTACAGAGTGTTCGGCATCCACACTAAACCGCCAGGCGGCCTGTCTAGGGTAAGGGCCAGCCATTATGTAAGGATTGGAGTCAGGGTAAGGCAGTGCAAAGTGACACAGCTGGGAAAGCAACACTGTGCTACTAATGACAAAAGGGGTCGCAGGCCCTGCAGCTATAACTATGCTGTAATATCTGAGATGAGGCACACCAATGCACTTCCTAATTGAAGTGCGCCTACCACGGCTCCTACACTTCTATCCGGCGGCTAGGATAAGGGGAGAGGAGGCCCTGAAAGTGCTAGGGACTGGAGTCACGGGGTCACACCTAAACAGAAAGCACAGTGTAACTGCAATGCAAAACAAAAGACTAAACAGCATGGAACCAGGGAGGACCACAAGTCCCAGCAAGACACAGAAGATGAGCAAGAGGTCAAGCCAGGAGATATAATAAAGGTACCAAATCAAAAGACAAGGGATAGTCAAAAATACAAGCCGGGTAAATAAACCAAGAGAACAGACCGAATACAAACAGACAGGGAATCAGACTGAGCAGGGGGACCAGGAACCACAAAGTGAATGGCTGGCAAGGATCCATGCCTGGGTGGGGTTTAAATAGCAGCAGAGAACATACCTGATGGCTAATGACATGGAGACTGAGAGCAAGGAAAAGATTAACCCTTAATGACCTAAGCACACCCAATAGAACTCCTAACACGTCTCCCAGGGAGACGCCGCGCAGCAAGGAGACCGCGGCGACTCCGTATCCTGACAGTCTCACATTCTATCAGATTGTATCCAAGTGAAGTGACAATTAGTGACACATAAATCTCATTATCTTACAGAGATTGCCGACCTAAATTAGAAAATATTCTGTGACAAACCAACATTTATTCCCCTTTATACCATTTCTTATGTCTCAGCTCAATCTGTGTCACAGCGACAATTTAATGGCACATAAATTTAATTTTGTTGATAGCGCCCCCCAGAAATGGCCGCAGTTCTCATTTATACCTCATTATTAATAATACAGATTTACTATTGTGTAGGGGAGAGTTTGGGGAAGATTTTTGTTATAGAGTTTAATAAACTTTTTTACTTCCTTTTTTGGAAAAAAAGGCTCTAAAGTTTTCCCCAGTAAAGCTCTACCTAAGCTAGTCATGAGGGACTATGGGAGTGTGAGGTCACTGACGATGTCATAGTCATGGCTATTATGTAAGAAGTTTAAACATAATTGCTGCCAATTTGTTAGGACTAAGATCACATCAGACAGGGTATAAACAACAACAGACTCCATATCTCATTCACTGACCTGGGGACTCCTCATGGGACACCAACTATAGTCCACCCTCTGAGGTCACACATGGACATTCTGTGTCACTCCAGTAAAGGTTCTTGTCTTCTCCTTCAGATCCCAGTATCCCGCTGCTCAGAGCCATGTTTACCTGGAAGCAGGAAGAAGACAAGAGAAACAATTCACACCTGCTGCTATGACTGCGTGCCATGTTCAGAAGGAGAGATCTCCAATATAACCGGTATATGATAGTAGGAGTAGTAGTACTGTCTTACCAGTGTGATGATGTTCTAGTAGGAGTAGTAGTACTGTCTTACCAGTGTGATGATGTTCTAGTAGGAGTAGTAGTACTGTCTTACCAGTGTGATGATGTTCTAGTAGGAGTAGTAGTACTGTCTTACCAGTGTGATGATGTTCTAGTAGGAGTAGTAGTACTGTCTTACCAGTGTGATGATGGTCTAGTAGGAGGAGTAGTACTGTCTTACCAGTGTGATGATGTTCTAGAAGGAGTAGTAGTACTGTCTTACCAGTGTGATGATGTTCTAGTAGGAGTAGTAGTACTGTCTTACCAGTGTGATGATGTTCTAGAAGGAGTAGTAGTACTCGATTATCAGTGTAGATAATAACAATGATGTTCTAGAGCTAGATTTTATATTTTCTGCTTATGAAAGACTAGCTGGTACCCGCGACTTCGTCTGCGGTGATTGTAGAAGTGGGTATATACAGGCGCGGGTAAGGTTTTCGTACTGTGTATAAGGTATGGGATATAAAATGTAACTGTGTATCTTGTTGTTGCTGTAATTCTGAGAGCACATGAGACTTTTGTGTTGAATGTAATTTGTATTTCAGCTGCTATACGGTGTTAGTATAAACTGTACATAGTGACTTTGGGACAGAGGTATTTCAGGTTAATATACTTCAATATACGACATTTTATGATTTGTTATTTTCCGCCAGTACATGTAAGTTTTGGGCACAGGATACTCTTGAGTAAGCAACATAAAGTCTGGCCCTGTGCATGACAGTTTAGTAACTCCATGTGCCTCTTATTAATAGCAATTAACCCCATCATGTCCCTCACATTAACCCCAGTGTAAGAGTTACTGATAGAGATGAGCGAGTACTGTTGGGATCAGCCGATCCGAACAGTACGCTCGCATAGAAATGAATGGACGTAGCCGGCACGTGGGGGGTTAAGCGCGCTGGCTATGTCCAAGCGGAAGTACCAGGTGCTGATCCCAACAGTACTCGCTCATCTGTAGTTACTGATATGTGAGAGACTTGGAGGTAATAATTAAGTATCTTCATTACTGAGGTCTTTTATTAGTACCTCCATATGTCTCACATATTAGTAACCTTTATATGGGGCACACAGGGGTTAATATGAGGGACATGATGGGGTTTATTCCTGTTAATGTGAGGCACATGGAGTTACTAACACTAAACGAATAACCCCATGCCTGACATTAATGAGAATAGGAAGTAAAGGAAGGGAGCTGTGTGTTTCTTACTTTCAGTTTGCTAGCAGCTTCGGCAGGAGCTATCACTATAGCAGGCAGAGACTTGAGCGACTAAGCTCCACCCCCTGGGTTTCCTGCACATCTCGCAAAGGGGAGTGTCCTTATGCCTCAGCTCTAGCAGAGACTTCATTTAACTCTTGCAGGTCCTGTGCTGCTGGCATGCCAGTGAAATATGGCAGGAGTGCCACTCTTAGCATGTGTGCCAGGGGTTGCCGACCTCTGCTGTAGGGGGTAATATGAATTTTGTGGCTTGCTATGGTCCAAAGTGTGTGAGATTGCAGAGATAGTGATGTGAGTTTGGGTTTTGTGGGGGTCCTGGGAAAAACATATGTGCGCTATTGTGACGAAAAGTAGCCTATTGTGCAATTGAGTGTAGGGACTATGTTTGTGGAAAATTTCAGCCAAATCGGTGGAGCGGTTTTTGCGTGATTGACCGCCAAAGATCCGAACATCCAAAGGGTCCTGGGAAAAATGTATGGGCGCTATTGTGACGAAAAGTAGCCTATTGCGCAATCGAGTGTAGGGACTATGTTTGTGGAAAATTTCAGCCAAATCGGGGTCCAAAGTGTGTGAGATTGCAGAGATAGTGATGTGAGTTTGGGGTTTGTGGGGGTCCTGGGAAAAACGTATGTGCGCTATTGTGACGAAAAGTAGCCTATTGCGCAATGGGGTGTATTAACTATGTTTGTGGAAAATTTCAGCCAAATCGGTCAAGCGGGTTTTGCGTGATTGACTAACAAACATCCGAACACACAAACCCACAAACATCCAAACTCACAAACTTTCACATTTATAATATTAATAGGATGATGGAGAATAAAATTCAGATCCATAATGCAGATGTTTCCATCCTCAGTTCAGCTTTATTAAGAACTACAATGTAATATGAAAGTAATTCAATACAAAATTACAACTTGCTAGAATACCCTGTAATAAGCTTGATATCAAATTACAATAGAGGATAGACATCTTGTGATATAAATTAGAAATATCATGTGGTTTTGAAAAGCTGATCATCTCATGATACACATATCTGGTCATCTCATGATACACATATCTGGTCATCTCATGATACACATATCTGGTCATCTCATGATACACATATCTGGTCATCTCATGATACACATATCTGGTCATCTCATGATACACATATCTGGTCATCTCATGATACACATATCTGGTCATCTCATGATACACATATCTGGTCATCTCATGATACACATATCTGGACATCTCATGATACACATAACTGGACATCATAAAGCTACAAGAACAAAGCCTATCATTATAAAAAAAAATGTCAGAATCCCAATAGAATAAAAGGATCTTGCCTAGAGATGAGCGAGTAGTGTTCGATCGACTAGGTGTTCGATCGAATACTACGGTATTCGAAATACTCGTACTCGATCGAACACTACTAGCTGTTCGAAGTTTATGGTTCGATGCAGAACTAGCGTTGATTGGCAGAATGCTATACATTCTGCTAATCAACGCTGGTTCTTCTCTTACCTTTAGAAGTCTTCTCCGTGCAGCGTCCCCGCGGCGTCTTCCGGCTGGAATTCACTCTGCCTAGGCATCCGGCCTTGGCAGAGCTGACTGCGCATGTCCACACATGACCGCGCATGCGCAGTCGGGCTCTGAGTAGGCCCGATGCCTATGCAGAGTGAATTGCAGCCGGAAGAAGACACGAGGACGCTGCGCCGGGAGAAGACTTCAAGGAGAATCCAGCCCGACCGTCACTTGTGGACTTGGTAAGTATAATTTTATCGAATTTTGCATACCCCTGAAATGAGCATTTCAACCCATAGACTATAATGGGGTTCAAAATCCCTTCGAATAGTCGAACAGTGTGCGGCTGTTCGAATCGGATTTCGAACCTTGGACATTTTAGTGTTCGCTCGTCTCTAATCTTGCCCCAAAATATATAAAAAATACATCTATTTATTTAATACAAAAATACATATGCTTATAAACATGAGGACCACAGCAGTTTATTGGCATCACCCCCAGATTGTACACTGCTCAAAAAAAATAAACAACACAATGTAACTCCAGGCAACATTGATTGACAATCAATTTCACATGCTGTTGTGCAAATGGAATAGACAAGAGATGGAAATTATTGGCGATTATCAAGACACATTCAATAAAGGAGGGTTCTGCAGGTGGGGACCACAGACCTCATCTCAGTACTAATGCTTTCTGGCTCATGTTTAGGTCACTTTTGAATGTTGGTTGTGCTTTTACACTGGTGGCAGCATGAGATGGACTCTACAACCCACACAAGTGGCTCAGGTGGTGCAGCTCATTCAGGATGGCACATCAATGTGAGCTGTGGCAAGAAGGTTTGCTGTGTCTGTCAGCGTGATGTGTCACATGTGTCACATGATTCCACTGATACTAAATATCTAGTTTGTCTCACTTACTATTGGTTCCCGCAGGTCCTGAGAGTCCTGACTTGTGTTGTTTTCAGACAGATCGGTCCTTTATAATATCTAATATGTAATGAAATCTTCCTACAGATGCCGACGGCTGCAGTAAATGCCAAAGTGACAAATGGCCGAATGAGAAGCGAGACCGATGTCTGCCCAAAGTAATAGAATTCATCTCTTATAATGACACCATTGCTTCTGTATCTTCCTGTGTCTCGCTCTTCGGATGTCTTGTCACCGGCTCCATATTTGGAATATTTATTTCCTATCGGGACACTCCTATTGTTAAAGCTAATAACCGGAACCTGAGTTATCTCCTCCTGGTCTCCATCATCCTCAGCTTCCTCTCTGTCTTCTTGTTTCTTGGTCGTCCCAGTGATGTCACTTGTAGATTACGTGAAACCAGTTTTGGAGTCTTCTTCTCGGTCGCCGTCTCTTCACTTCTGGCCAAGACTGTTATGGTCTGTGTTGCTTTTAAGTCCACCAAGCCTGGAAGCCCCTGGAGAAAATGGCTGAGTGTGAAGCTGCCCTATACCATAGTGTTGTTGTGTTCTTCCTTCCAGGTTGTCATCTGTGTTCTGTGGTTGTCTATTTCTCCCCCATTCCAGGACCTGGACACTCAGTCTTATCCTGAGAAGATCATCATTCAGTGTAATGAGGGCTCAGATCTCTGGTTCTACTCCATGTTGGGTTATATGGGGCTCCTGGCCGCTGTCAGCTTTCTTCTGGCTTTCATGGTGAGGACATTACCGGACAGTTTTAATGAGGCCAAGTACATCACCTTCAGCATGCTGCTGTTCTGTAGTGTCTGGATGGCCATGATCCCGGCTTATCTGAGCACCAGAGGGAAATACATGGTGGCCGTGGAGATATTTGCAGTAATGGCTTCCAGTGCTGGACTTTTAGCTTGTGTGTTTTTCCCAAAATGTTTTATCATTTTATTTAGATCAGAAATGAACAGAAAAACTGATCTGCTGGGGAGAAGAAAGGAAATATGTAATAATAGTAATAAATGATGATGTGTAATGTGCAATGTGGTAACATAATGCCCCCTCCCCCACACCACTATTATACACTGTGCTAGACAGAATATCTCTGTATTATATTCTATTATAAAGCTTTGCCCCTTATACCCCCTGCAGATGCTGCAGTGATACATATGGGGGGGGGGGGGTAGTGTTGTTGCACTGCGGGGTCACAATCCTTAGTGCTGACCGTTCTGCAGATGATCGCACTACATGTGACATCACACATTACACAGCCAGCAATATGTTAGGACTGAATGAATATACAATATACATAGACAATGTAGCATTCAGGCTCAGCAGATTCTTTCTGAATACAAGAGAGATATAGCTGCATATAGGTAATAGAGATGAGCAAACACTAAAATGTTCGAGGTTCGAAATTCGATTCGAACAGCCGCTCAATGTTCGTGTGTTCGAACGGGTTTCGAACCCCATTATAGTCTATGGGGAACAGATACTCGTTAAGGGGGAAACCCAAATCCGTGTCTGGAGGGTCACCAAGTCCACTATGACACCCCAGGAAATGATGCCAACACCTCTGGAATGACACTGGGACAGCAGGGGAAGCATGTCTGGGGGCATCTAACACACCAAAGACCCTCTATTACCCCAACATCACAGCCTAACAACTACACACTTTACACACTCAATACCACCTCTCTGACAGTAGGAAAACACCTTGAAACATGTGTATTTGGCACTTGCAGTGAGGAGAGCTTGTCACCAGCAGTGAATTTGGCCCTTGTAGTAAGTTGAGGTTGGCACCAACATTTGTTTTGAAAATCAGGGTGGATTGAGCCTCTAACCAGCAGAGTTTGGGCAAATTCATGGTGGAGGGAGCCTCTAAAAACCCCAGTTTGGGCAAATTCATGGTGGAGGGAGCCTCTAAAAACCCCAGTTTGGACCAATTCATGGTGGAGGGAGCCTCTAAACAGCCCAGTTTGGGCAAATTCATGGTGGAGGGAGCCTCTAAAAACCCCAGTTTGGACCAATTCATGGTGGAGGGAGCCTCTAACCAGCAGAATTGTGGGAAAACAGGGTGGAGGGAGCCTCTAACCAGCAGAGTTGGTGAAAATGAGGGTGGAGGGAGCCTCTAACCAGCAGAGTTGTGGGAAAGCAGGGTGGAGGGAGCCTCTAACCAGCAGAGTTGGTGGAAATCAGGGTGGAGGGAGCCTCTAACCAGCAGAGTTGTGGGAAAGCAGGGTGGAGGGAGCCTCTAACCAGCAGAGTTGGTGGAAATCAGGGTGGAGGGAGCCTCTAACCAGCAGAGTTGGGGGAAATCAGAGTGGAGGGAGCCTAGTATTAGCAGAATTGTGCAACGCTTATGGTGGATGAGTATGAGGATGCGGAGGAATTGGAGAGGTTGAGTACAGACATGGAGTTTCATGTTGGGGTGCTTTACACAGGTGGGCACAAAAATGAAGGCTCTATCCAGTGGTGGTTCATTTTTATCAAAGTGAGCCGGTCGGCACTCTCAGCTGACAGACGGGTGCGCTTGTCAGTGATGATGCCACCGGCTGCACTGAACACCCTCTCAGATAGGACGCTGGTGGCAGGACAGGACAGCACCTCCAAGGCATATAGGGCAAGTTCAAGCCACAGGTCCAACTTCGACACCCAATACGTGTAGGGCGCAGAGGGGTCGGAGAGGACAGGGCTGTGGTCGGAAAGGTATTCCCGCAACATGCGCCTATACTTCTCATGCCTGGTGACACTAGGACCCTCCGTGGCGGCACTTTGGCGAGGGGGTGCCATCAAGGTGTCCCAGACCTTAGACAGTGTGCCCCTCGTTTGTGTGGACCGGTGAGAACTTGGTCGCCTACTGGAGGAACTGCCCTCCCTGCCGCCAACGTCACATGCTGGAAACATCTCCATCATATTCTGCACCAATTGCCTGTGGCAAGCATTGATGCGATTGGCCCTCCCATCTACCGGAATAAAAGACGAGATGTTGTTTTTATATCGGGGGTCAAGGATAGCAAAGATCCAGTACTGGTTGTCCTCCATAATTTTGACAATACGCTTGTCGGTTGTAAAGCACCCCAACATGAACTCAGCCATGTCTGCCACAGTGTTAGTTGGCATGACTCCTCTGGCCCCACCGGAAAGTTCAATCTCCATTTCCTCCTCATCCTCCATGTCTACCCATCCGCGCTGCAACAATGGGACGATTCAAAGTTGCCCGGAAGCCTCCTGTATCACCATCACATCATCGGACAACTCTTCTTCCTCCTCCTCCTCCTCCTCCTCCTCCTCCATTAAACGCAGTGAAGCGGACAGATGTGTGGACCTACTCTCCAGCTGTGACGGATCGGATGCTATCCCTAACTCCTCTGTGTGATCTGAGTTATCCCTGATGTCAATCAGGGATTCTCTCAGAACACACAAGAGCGGGATTGTAAGGCTCACCATCGCATCCTCAGAGCTCACCCTCCTTGTGGACTCCTCAAAGACCCGTAGGATGTCACAAAGGTCTCTCATCCATAGCCACTCATGGATGTGAAACTGAGGCAGCTGACTTTGTGGCACCCTAGGGTTTTGTAGCTGGTATTCCATCAAAGGTCTCTGCTGCTCAACCACTCTATTCAACATCTGAAACGTTGAGTTCCAGCGTGTGGGGACGTCGCACAAAAGCCGGTGTTGTGGCATATGCAGGCGTTGCTGGAGAGATTTTAAGCTAGCAGCGGCTACTGTCGACTTGCGAAAGTGGGCGCACATGCGCCGCACTTTCACCAGTAGCTCTGGAACATTGGGGTAGCTCTTTAGGAAACGTTGCACCACTAGGTTGAAGACGTGGGCCAGGCATGGAACATGTTGGAGTCCGGTAAGCTCCAGAGCTGCTACCAGGTTCCGGCCGTTATCACAAACGACCATGCCTGGGCCCAGGTGCAGCGGCTCAAACCATATTGCCGTCTCATCGAGGAGGGCATCCCTCACCTCGGAGGCAGTGTGCTGTCTGTCCCCCAAGCTGATCAGCTTCAGCACAGCCTGCTGACGTCTACCAACGCCAGTGCTGCAACGTTTCCAACTCGTAGCTGGGGTCAATCTAACAGCGGAGGAGGAGGCGGTGGCGGAGGAGGAGGCGGTGGCGGAGGAGGAGGCGGTGGAGGAGGAGGGGGGTGTTCTTCTCGTGTCCTTGCCAGGAATGTTAGGCGGGGAGATGAGGTACACCGGGCCAGTTTGGGAAGCAGTCCCAGCCTCAACTACATTCACCCAGTGTGCCGTCAGTGAAATGTAGCGTCCCTGTCCGCATGCACTTGTCCACGCGTCGGTGGTCAAGTGACCCTTTGTGCAAAGCGCGGAACTAAGGGCCCGCCTGATGTTGAGTGACACGTGCTGGTGCAAGGTGGGGACGGCACACCGGGAGAAGTAGTGACGGCTAGGGACGGCATAGCGAGGTGCCGCAGTTGCCATCAGGTCCAGGAAGGCGGGAGTTTCAACAAGCCGGAACGCCAACATCTCCTGGGCCAGCAGTTTAGCGATGTTGGCGTTCAAGGCTTGCGCGTGTGGGTGGTTAGCAGTGTATTTCTGCCGCCGCTCCAATGTCTGAGAGATGGTGGGTTGTTGTAAAGAAGCGCCTGATGGTGCCTTTGATGGTGCAGGAGAAGGAGATAAGACAGGAACAGGGGAGGATGAGGGAGAAGTCAACAAAGTGGCGGAGGCAGATGAAGTGGTGTCCTGGCTCGTCCTCTGGAGTGCATTGCCAGCACAGTCAGCAGTGGCAGTGGCAGAGGCAGAGGCAGTGGCAGAGGCAGTGGCAGTGGCATGAACGGCAGGCGGCCTTTGTCCTGCCGTTGCTGCCTGCCACTGATTCCAGTGCTTGGATTCCAAATGACGGCGCATTGAAGTGGTGGACAGGTTGCTCTTCTCAGAGCCCCTAATCAATTTCGAGAGGCAAATTGTGCAGACAACACTATATCTGTCCTCGGCGCATTCCTTGAAAAAACTCCACACCTTCGAGAAACGTGCCCTCGAGGTGGGAGTTTTTCGGGGCTGGGTACGAACCGTAACATCTTGGGAGATTCCGGGTGTGGCCTGGCTTCGCCTCAGCTGCTGACCTCTGCCTCTGCCTCTAGCTACCCTTTTTGGTGCTGCACCTGCCTCAACATCCACACTACTTTCCCCGCTTGACATCCCCCCTGTCCAGGTCGGGTCAGTGTCCTCATCATCCACCACTTCCTCTTCCAACTCCTGTCTCATCTCCTCTCATCTCCTCCTCCCGCACAATGCGCCGGTCAACTGGATGCCCTGACGGCAACTGCGTCACATCATCGTCAATGAGGGTGGGTTGCTGGTCATCCACCACCAAATCGAACGGAGATGGAGGAGACTCTAGTGTTTGAGCATCTGGACACAGATGCTCCTCTGTTAGGTTCGTGGAATCGTGACGTGGAGAGGCAGGTTGAGGGACAATGAAAGGAGCGGAGAACAGCTCTGGGGAGCAGGGACAGTTGGGGTTATTGTTCTGTGAAGCTTGGGAATTTTGGGAGGAAGGAGGACAAGACTGTTGGGTAATAGGAGGAGAGGAGGCAGAGTCTGACTGGCTGCTGGACAATGTGCTGTAAGCGTTCTCTGACAGCCATTGCAAGACCTGTTCCTGGTTCTCGGGCCTACTAAGGTTTGTACCCTGCAGTTTAGTTAATGTGGCAAGCAACCCTGGCACTGTGGAGTGGCGCAATGCTTGCTGCCCCAAAGGAGTAGGCACGGGACGCCCTGTGGCTTCACTGCTAAATTGCTCCCCAGAACCATTCCCCCGACCTCGCCCACGGCCTCGTCCACGTCCCTTTCCAGGAGCCTTGCGCATTTTGAATTCCCAGTTAGAAACTGGCACTATATACCAGTAGCAAAAATTGTGGGTGCACGTAACCCCAATATATTCTTTGAATTACCAGTCAGAAACTGGCACTATATGGCAGTAGCAAGAAATGAGGGTATTTGTAACCCCAATATATTCTTTGAATTCCCAGTCAGACAATGGCACTATATACCAGTAGCAAAAATTGTGGGTGCACGTAACCCCAATATATTCTTTGAATTACCAGTCAGAAACTGGCACTATATGGCAGTAGCAAGAAATGAGGGTATTTGTAACCCCAATATATTCTTTGAATTCCCAGTCAGACAATGGCACTATATACCAGTAGCAAAAATTGTGGGTGCACGTAACCCCAATATATTCTTTGAATTACCAGTCAGAAACTGGCACTATATGGCAGTAGCAAGAAATGAGGGTATTTGTAACCCCAATATATTCTTTGAATTCCCAGTCAGACAATGGCACTATATACCAGTAGCAAAAATTGTGGGTGCACGTAACCCCAATATATTCTTTGAATTACCAGTCAGAAACTGGCACTATATGGCAGTAGCAAGAAATGAGGGTATTTGTAACCCCAATATATTCTTTGAATTCCCAGTCAGACAATGGCACTATATACCAGTAGCAAAAATTGTGGGTGCACGTAACCCCAATATATTCTTTGAATTACCAGTCAGAAACTGGCACTATATGGCAGTAGCAAGAAATGAGGGTATTTGTAACCCCAATATATTCTTTGAATTCCCAGTCAGACAATGGCACTATATACCAGTAGCAAAAATTGTGGGTGCACGTAACCCCAATATATTCTTTGAATTACCAGTCAGAAACTGGCATTATATGGCAGTAGCAAGAAATGAGGGTATTTGTAACCCCAATATATTCTTTGAATTCCCAGTCAGACAATGGCACTATATACCAGTAGCAAAAATTGTGGGTGCACGTAACCCCAATATATTCTTTGAATTACCAGTCAGAAACTGGCACTATATGGCAGTAGCAAGAAATGAGGGTATTTGTAACCCCAATATATTCTTTGAATTCCCAGTCAGACAATGGCACTATATACCAGTAGCAAGAAATGAGGGTATTTATAACCCCAATATATTCTTTGAACTCCCAGTCAGAAACTGGCACTATATGGCAGTAGCTAGAAATGAGGGTATTTATAACCCCAATATATTCTTTGAATTACCAGTCAGAAACTGGCACTATATGGCAGTAGCAAGAAATGAGGGTATTTGTAACCCCAATATATTCTTTGAATTCCCAGTCAGACAATGGCACTATATACCAGTAGCAAGAAATGAGGGTATTTGTAACCCCAATATATTCTTTGAATTCCCAGTCAGACAATGGCACTATATGGCAGTAGCAAAAATAGTGGGTGTATATAGCCCCAATTCTATTGCTAGGGGACTTGCAGGGTATTTCTGGGGTGAAGGTGGGGGGGCACACCGTTGGAACGGGGATTTGGGGTGTATATATGGGGTATACGGGAATACACTGTCAGTGTATTCCATTCAGGATCCTGGGAAAGCTGGGTTGCGGCGATTGAGCCCGTCAGTGCCACGTTACACTGACAAGCTTCTCCCTGGAATTTAGCTCTTATAAGAGCTGTTGGTTGTCTTCTCCTTCTTATCCTAGCCTGTCCCTGCCTACCCAGAATCTAAGCCCTAGCTAACTGGACGGAAACCTCCGTCCTCGGTGAATTGCAAGCTCAGAATGACGCGAAGCTGGGCGTCGCTGTTCTTTTAAATTAGAGGTCACATGTTTTCGGCAGCCAATGGGTTTTGAATACTTTTTTCAACGTCACCGGTGTCGTATTTCCTGTCCCACCTACCCTGCGCTGTTATTGGAGCAAAAAAGGCGCCAGGGAAGGTGGGAGGGGAATCGAGTAATGGCGCACTTTACCACGCAGTGTTCGATTCGATTCGAACATGCCGAACAGCCTAATATCCGATCGAACATGAGTTCGATAGAACACTGTTCGCTCATCTCTAATAGGTAATAATAGTGGGTGGGGAAGGGTCATTATTTTACCACATGGAAAATTAAACAAGACTAGAGATAAGCGAACAGTTAAATATTCGATGTTCATTATTCGTTTCGAATAGCCCCTCAATATTCAACTATTCAAATGAATATCGAACCCCATTATAGTCTATGGGGAAAAAAGCTTAGTTTCAGGGAAAACCACTCTTGAACTCAGGAGAGTCACCAAGTTCACTATGACACCTCAGCAAATGAGGACAACACCTCTGCAATGCAACTGGGACAGCAGGGGAAGCATGCCTGAGGGTATCTAACATGCCCAATTCCCTGTATTACGCCACTAATAATGCAGGAGCTGACTTTTCCCCATAGAAATGCATTGACCAGCGTTGATTGGCCAAATTCCATACAGAGCACAGCATTCGGCCAATTAACGCTGGTTCTGCCGGAGGCTCGTCTGTGAGGAGGTGGAGTCTAAGATCAGTCCACAGCAGTCTCCATTGTGGTCCGATCTCAGATGTAGCAGTGTTGAGCGTACAGCTCTCCTATACCTGAGATGTAGCAGCGCTGAGCGCACAGCACTGCTACATCTCAGGTATAGCAGAGCTGAGCGGGAGCTGGATTTTTCCCATAGGAATGCATTGACCAGCGTTGATTGGCCGAATGCCATAAAGTGTACTGCATTTGGCCAATCAACGTTGGTTCTGCAGGAGGCTTGTCTGTGAGGAGGCGAAGTCTTAGATCGGTTCACAGCAGTCTCCATTGCGGTCCGATCTCAGGTATAGCAGAGTTGACACAGCTCTGCTACACCTGAGATGCAGCAGAGCTGGCCATGCGCTGAGCTCTGCTACACTTGAGATGTAGCAGTGCTGTGCGCTCAACGCTGCTACATCTGAGATCGGACCACAATGGAGACTGCTGAGGACAGATCTTAGACTCCGCCTTCTCCACCACTACAAAGCACAGCTCGTTCCACAGAATCTAAGCCCTTAACCAACTTTCAACCAAAAATAAAAATGCTAATCAGATGATGATGCGATATTAATGGATTTTATTTCTTAAATGTAATTTTATTCAACAAAATTAGTAACAAATAAAAAACATTGTAAATGAAGTATCGTTGTAATAGTAATGACCCCCAGAATAAGAAGATCATATTTCTTAGGAGGCCACACGGTGGCTCAGTGGTTAGCACTCCAGCCTTACAGTACCGGAGTCCTGGTGTTGCAATCCTGCCAAGAGCAAAAAACCATCTGCAAGGAGTTTGTATGTTCTCCCTGTGTTTGCATGGATTTCCATTCCATATTTCAAAAAAAAGACATACTGATAGTGAAAAAATGTACATTGTGAGTTCTATGTGGGGCTCACAATCTACAAAAGGAAAAACAAAAATAACATTACTTATTCTGTATGGTGACTGGCAAAACATGTTACAAAGCAATGCTAGAATTGTTGGGTTATTTTTAGATTCCACCCAGAAAGAGTTACTAACAATTAGTCAATAAGTTATAAGCACTAGAGATGAGCGAGTAGTACTCGATCAAGTAGGTATTTGATCGAATACTACGGTATTCGAAATATTCATACTCGATCGAATACTACTCGCTATTCGAATGTAAAAGTTCGATGCAGAACCAGCATTGATTGGCCGAATGCTATACAGTCGGCCAATCAATGCTGGTTATTCTCCTACCTTTAGAAGTTTTCTCCGTGCAGCTTCCCCGCTGCGTCTTCCGGCTCTTCATTCACTCTGCCAGGCATCGGGCCTGAGCAGAGCCGACTGCGCATGTCCGATTGTAGTGTGGGCATGCGCAGTCGGCTCTGCCCATACCCGATGCCTGGCAGAGTGAATGAAGAGCCGGAAGATGCCGCGGGGACGCTGCACGGAGAAGACTTCTCGGAGGATCCAGCCCGACCCTCACTCGTGGACTTGGTAAGTATAATTTGATCGAACGTTGCCTACCCCTGAAACGAGCATTTTCCCCCCATAGACTATAATAGGGTTCGATATTTTTTTCGAGTAGTCGAATATTGAGGGACTACTTGAACCTCGAACATTTTACTGTTCGCTCATCTCTAATAAGCATCCGTCATTAAAAAGTACATCACATCCAAACAAAACTGAGCCCTCATATGGCCACATCACCGGGAAATATAAAGAATATAGCTTGTACAAAGTGAAGGCAAATAACCAAATCATTAGGACAAAACTGACTGCGGAAAGAGGGAAATGTATAAGCTGTGCGAGCGAATATCAGAGGGCTCCGAGTTTCTGGTCAGAAGACTTTTGTCTCTATTAGATTTATATAGTTTGTAAAACCACTTACACATATATATGCAAATGTGTTTTTCACATCTTAGCTGAGGCTTTTATTGCTGCCATTGTGAAGTCCATGCACCTTTGTGATCAGATTTTACCCTATTTTTTGAATAGCAAGGTGAAGAAAAAAGATTTGGGATCATTTTTTGCTAAAATAATTTATTTTTTAATCAATCAGACATTTTCAGACACAGAAATACAAATTATATCTATTTTCCATTTCTTTATGATAAATAGGAAAAAAGAGCAGTTTTTATTTTAATATTTTTTTGTTATTGGCCAGCACCTCAAAATCTCATTGCTAGGGTGATTGGACATTTGGGAGGAGCCCTTTATACCTGGCTCAGATTATGGGTTCACTATTGACATGGGGTTTTCTCCTAACCTATGTTATATGTTCTTTCCTAACTAATGACAAAGGGTTAAAGGGGAGGCTGAAAGTGGGAGGCTGATGGTCCCAGAAGAGGCCGGAGTGTTGGAGCCCTGGACAGGTGAGTATGAGCTGTTCATTATTTTCCCACACCTCCCCAGGGTTATGATTATTATACTCTGGGGTCTGAAGATGGGCATAAATCTGATGATAAATCCCCCCCCCCCCTTTATATAATAACAGGCCACTGAGTGTATTGTTAAAGGACTCTGTATATTCTCAGAATGAACCAAGGATTCAGGGTCATGTAAACTATAAATGAACACCTTAGGGTCCATTCACATGGAGGACAATGGTGAGGAATTTGGTGTGGAATTTCATCGCTAAAAGAAATGCCTCTGATTAACTTCAATGGATTCCTTTTTTGCTGGAAGAACAAGGAACCCATTGAAGGCAATAGGAGGCTTTTTTTTTTAATTGTGGAATGTAAGCCCCATATAGGGATCACAATGTACATTTTTTTTTCCTATCAGTATGTCTTTGTAGAGTGGGAGGAAATCCATGTAATTACAGGGAGAACATACAAACTCCTTGCAGATGTTGTTCCTGGCAGGATTCAAACCCAGGATTACAGCGATAAAAGGCTGCAGTGATAACCACTGAGCCACCATGTTCCCCCAATGGGAGGCTTTTTATCAGTGCTGAAATTCCACACCAAATTCCTCACCATTTTCCTCCATGTGAATGAACCCTAAGGGAATTTGGTGTGGAATCTGAGGCAGTTTCCACACCAAATTCAGTACCATTTTCCTCCATGTGAATAGACCCTTGGACTGGATGGTAAAACATTGTGGGCGTGGCTGGTTACATATCAGATGCTACAATGGCTGTAGAGCAGTAAGTTCCTATACCGAGCAGAGAAAAGGAATGCGGATACACACTGGTAGCGGGAGACAGACTAGAAAGTGGAGCGGCATCATGATACAATATAATTAGCATCCAGTGCGAGCCACATTTACCTGAATCATCTGTATTGTTGTACGCTGCAGGTCGCTGTAGCACAGGCTCATCCGGTAGAAAGTCACACGGAAACACACTGGCAAATATACGTTTCATATACGGGTCAGATTTAGCAAGAATTGTCAGTTGTAGGCTATTCATTTCTGGAAATGGCAGGGAGTGTTTAATCAAAAATCGCACACGATCGCTCTTCGATTGTTAATTTCCACAATATTTGTATGTATAGAGTAAACTATTATATTCACTGTGTGGGGTGTTGGCACTGCACAGTGCACCTCTGCTCTAAGATTCCCAGTTTTAATGAGTGAAAAATGTCCACCTGGTTCTTGATCCGGTGACAAATCAAATGCAAAAAATGTATATCCGTTTATAAATTCATCTCTGGCTAAACCATTATTACTTCTCTGCTTGCCTGAAATATGGAGAAGGGCCGCGTACTCCCTGATCGCAGAATCCGTTTCAAGATCCGGTTGAAGCCGCCTTGCGGGAATCTGCTGGCCGTCCAGGTAAAGCGGCGCTTGATTCCCATTATAGTGGTAGAAGCATAGAGGATTGCGGCTATATGATCTGCTAAAGGCTTTATTCTCAACAAAGCCTATTATCACTGTTTTAGGCACCTGTCCCAGAAACAGATTTTCCTGGTTCATAAGACACCTTCTGGCAGGTATACTATAGACTTTGAGACAGGCTCTATCAATGGTGTATTTCGCTGTGGCTGATAGAAGGGCCTGACTGTGTCCGATTATGACAGCTGGTGATAGCTGTATCCTCTCTATATACAGGGCCGCTTGTAAGATTTGTACCTTAAATTGTTCAGCATCTGCAGACATCAGGCAAAAAGGAGTTCTTATTCCTGGTTAGTTTAATTTTCAGATCCAGACCATTCAGTATGAGTTTCGGTTGATTAAATATATTACCAATAATGGGACCCAAAAGCTGTACAGGTCTAGATCGTGCTATATACCGAAATAGTAAACCACAAATTATTAGCGCCCTTTCATGATGGTGACTGGCTGTGTCTATATAGTACAGGCCCGACGTGAACTGCGACAACAGCGCTTGCGCAATATAATTTAAAATAGTCTCTATGTAAGCTCTATAGCTGTACAAATTATCTGAGTGTGAAATAAGTCTGTTGCTGAGCGTTACGTCTATCTGGGTGAAAAGTGTGGCTATTGGATAATTAATGAAACAAACATTAACATTCGCAGGAATAGCCATATTGTCCGCATTCACAATATGGCAGCTGATATACAAGAGCGTGTTGTTCAGGTCGTAATAATATTCCCCGCTGCCTGAAATAAAGAACTCCAATGGGGCATTGTCGGCCAGGGCAGCTATGGGTCGTACCTCTACAAAGAGCATTTTTTCTATGCTCGTCTGCGTCGGAGGTAAATGAAAAATATCTAGTTCTGATTTGGTGCACTCCACAGAACCGTAGTGTATAAAAGCCATATTATTTCACTAAAAGATGTCGTCTCCAGCGGGTCTAACAACTCTCTGGCGGTGACATCTTTTACGGCTCTTGTTTTTATTCTTGAGCATGGAAAGAAACGAGGCGCTGTGTTTTCTTTTAATGCGTTTTTTCACAACATATACTAGGCCCAAGCCTCTCTGATCTTTCGGCTCTTGGTTTAATTTATCCATCGCAGCTGATGATGTACTTGTGATGGCGTCTTTAGCGATATTTCTGGTCGCCATTTTTACATATGGTTTCACAAGCGCAATGCCTCATTTGAAAAGAGGCACGGCCCATCTGAAAAGACCGTGAAACAGACTGGATAGACCGGTGATATTCAGTCAACGCAGAGCCTTTTTTAACGAGGAAGAAGGAGCCTTCTTGCGATCCAACAGTATGTACCAGCTATGTGAGTAGTGGATTTCGGTCATAGCGACCTCATTAGGCCCCGCTAAATGAACTGCTTTGACGAGTTTTGTTGTATAAACACTTATTGTATTTTCAGGATAAATTTTGGAGGAAGCGTTACAACGTAGCATTATAGAAAAGGAACCAGATTCCATGATTTATGTAGAAGTCAGCTGATTTTCATTAATCCAAGAATTGAAGGATGTATGGTAACCTAGCCACTTTACGAAAAAATGAGTTTCACCCCTCACACGTCTCTTCTCAGTATCTTTTCTATTCTGTAGATGCGGTCAGCAACGGTGGGCACTTTCTGTAACTCTTCTTTGTAAAACGAGCCTTCTATTGGGTCATTCGCTAAATCAATATACAAAGGTTTTTTTTCTTTTTTTTTTCTTTTTGTTTTCAAAAAATGTAATTTATACAAAGATTTTTGAAATCTTGTGTTCACGCCAGATACGACAAAAATCTCCTCCGTGTAAGTCTGTTCATACCCTTTAGCGAAAGAACCTTTTATACTGCGTTATGCGAACATTGTCACCTATTTATAACGTCTGGCTATCTGGTTTAAGAGTTGTGTATTTGCCATAAATGGTCCTCCATAATCTTAATGAATTGTTTTTGTTACGTCCACGGGCCTGCAGCGAATTGTATTGTGCATCAATACAAAAGGAAGTATGTATTCCACAGCCCGGCTAATTTAAAATGTAACTTTTAATTAGAGATGAGCGAACACTAAAATGTTCGAGGTTCGAAATTCGATTCGAACAGCCACTCAATGTTTGTGTGTTCGAACGGGTTTCGAACCCCATTATAGTCTATGGGGAACAGATACTCTTTAAGGTGGAAACCCAAATCCGTGTCTGGAGGGTCACCAAGTCCACTATGACACCCCAGGAAATGATGCCAACACCTCTGGAATGACACTGGGACAGCAGGGGAAGCATGTCTGGGGGCATCTAACACACCAAAGACCCTCTATTACCCCAACATCACAGCCTAACAACTACACACTTTACACACTCAATACCACCTCTCTGACAGTAGGAAAACACCTTGAAACATGTGTATTTGGCACTTGCAGTGAGGAGAGCTTGTCACCAGCAGTGAATTTGGCCCTTGTAGTAAGTTGAGGTTGGCACCAACATTTGTTTTGAAAATCAGGGTGGATTGAGCCTCTAACCAGCAGAGTTTGGGCAAATTCATGGTGGAGGGAGCCTCTAAACACCCCAGTTTGGACCAATTCATGGTGGAGGGAGCCTCTAAAAACCCCAGTTTGGACCAATTCATGGTGGAGGGAGCCTCTAAAAACCCCAGTTTGGACCAATTCATGGTGGAGGGAGCCTCTAAAAACCCCAGTTTGGACCAATTCATGGTGGAGGGAGCCTCTAACCAGCCCAGTTTGGACCAATTAATGGTGGAGGGAGCCTCTAAACAGCCAAGTTTTGGGAAATTCATGGTGGAGGGAGCCTCTAAACAGCCCAGTTTGGGCAAATTCATGGTGGAGGGAGCCTCTAAAAACCCCAGTTTGGACCAATTCATGGTGGAGGGAGCCTCTAAAAACCCCAGTTTGGACCAATTCATGGTGGAAGGAGCCTCTAAACAGCCCAGTTTGGGCAAATTCATGGTGGAGGGAGCCTCTAAAAACCCCAGTTTGGACCAATTCATGGTGGAGGGAGCCTCTAAACAGCCCAGTTTGGGCAAATTCATGGTGGAGGGAGCCTCTAAACAGCCCAGTTTGGGCAAATTCATGGTGGAGGGAGCCTCTAAAAACCCCAGTTTGGACCAATTCATGGTGGAGGGAGCCTCTAAAAAACCCAGTTTGGACCAATTCAAGGTGGAGGGAGCCTCTAACCAGCCTAGTTTGGACCAATTCATGGTGGAGGGAGCCTCTAAACAGCCAAGTTTTGGGAAATTCATGGTGGAGGGAGCCTCTAAAAAACCCAGTTTGGACCAATTCATGGTGGAGGGAGCCTCTAAACAGCCCAGTTTGGGCAAATTCATGGTGGAGGGAGCCTCTAAAAACCCCAGTTTGGACCAATTCATGGTGGAGGGAGCCTCTAAAAAACCCAGTTTGGACCAATTCATGGTGGAGGAAGCCCCTAAAAAACCCAGTTTGGACCAATTCATGATGGAGGGAGCCTCTAAACAGCCCAGTTTGGGCAAATTCATGGTGGAGGGAGCATCTAAAACCCCCAGTTTGGACCAATTCATGGTGGAGGGAGCCTCTAAAAAACCCAGTTTGGACCAATTCATGGTGGAGGGAGCCTCTAAAAACCCCAGTTTGGACCAATTCATGGTGGAGGGAGCCTCTAACCAGCAGAGTTGTGGGAAAGCAGGGTGGAGGGAGCCTCTAACCAGCAGAGTTGGGGGAAATCAGGGTGGAGGGAGCCTCTAACCAGCAGAGTTGGTGGAAATCAGGGTGGAGGGAGCCTCTAACCAGCAGAGTTGGTGGAAATCAGGGTGGAGGGAGCCTCTAACCAGCCCAGTTTGGGCAAATTCATGCTAGAGGGAGCCTCTAACCAGCAGAGTTGTGGGAAAGCAGGGTGGAGGGAGCCTCTAACCAGCAGAGTTGTGGGAAAGCAGGGTGGAGGGAGCCTCTAACCAGCAGAGTTGGTGGAAATCAGGGTGGAGGGAGCCTCTAACCAGCAGAGTTGGGGGAAATCAGGGTGGAGGGAGCCTAGTATTAGCAGAATTGTGCAACGCTTATGGAGGATGAGTATGAGGATGCGGAGGAATTGGAGAGGTTGAGTACAGACATGGAGTTTCATGTTGGGGTGCTTTACACAGGTGGGCACAAAAATGAAGGCTCTATCCAGTGGTGGTTCATTTTTATCAAAGTGAGCCGGTCGGCACTCTCAGCTGACAGACGGGTGCGCTTGTCAGTGATGATGCCACCGGCTGCACTGAACACCCTCTCAGATAGGACGCTGGCGGCAGAACAGGACAGCACCTCCAAGGCATATAGGGCAAGTTCAAGCCACAGGTCCAACTTCGACACCCAATACGTGTAGGGCGCAGAGGGGTCGGAGAGGACAGGGCTGTGGTTGGAAAGGTATTCCCGCAACATGCGCCTATACTTCTCACGCCTGGTGACACTAGGACCCTCCGTGGCGGCACTTTGGCGAGGGGGTGCCATCAAGGTGTCCCAGACCTTAGACAGTGTGCCCCTCGTTTGTGTGGACCGGTGAGAACTTGGTCGCCTACTGGAGGAACTGCCCTCCCTGCCGCCAACTTCACATGCTGGAAACATCTCCATCATATTCTGCACCAATTGCCTGTGGAAAGCATTGATGCGATTGGCCCTCCCCTCTACCGGAATAAAAGACGAGATGTTGTTTTTATACCGGGGGTCAAGGATAGCAAAGATCCAGTACTGGTTGTCCTCCATGATTTTGACAATACGCTTGTCGGTTGTAAAGCACCCCAACATGAACTCAGCCATGTCTGCCACAGTGTTAGTTGGCATGACTCCTCTGGCCCCACCGGAAAGTTCAATCTCCATTTCCTCCTCATCCTCCATGTCTACCCATCCGCGCTGCAACAATGGGACGATTCGAAGTTGCCCGGAAGCCTCCTGTATCACCATCACATCATCGGACAACTCTTCTTCCTCCTCCTCCTCCTCCATTAAACGCGATGAAGCGGACAGATGTGTGGACCTACTCTCCAGCTGTGACGGATCGGATGCTATCCCTAACTCCTCTGTGTGATCTGAGTTATCCCTGATGTCAATCAGGGATTCTCTCAGAACACACAAGAGCAGGATTGTAAGGCTCACCATCGCATCCTCAGAGCTCACCCTCCTTGTGGACTCCTCAAACACCCGTAGGATGTCACAAAGGTCTCTCATCCATGGCCACTCATGGATGTGAAACTGAGGCAGCTGACTTTGTGGCACCCTAGGGTTTTGTAGCTGGTATTCCATCAAAGGTCTCTGCTGCTCAACCACTCTATTCAACATCTGAAACGTTGAGTTCCAGCGTGTGGGGACGTCGCACAAAAGCCGGTGTTGTGGCACATGCAGGCGTTGCTGGAGAGATTTTAAGATAGCAGCGGCTACTGTCGACTTGCGAAAGTGGGCGCACATGCGAAGGAGGACAAGACTGTTGGGTAATAGGAGGAGAGGAGGCAGAGTCTGACTGGCTGCTGGACAATGTGCTGTAAGCGTTCTCTGACAGCCATTGCAAGACCTGTTCCTGGTTCTCGGGCCTACTAATGTTTGTACCCTGCAGTTTAGTTAATGTGGCAAGCAACCCTGGCACTGTGGAGTGGCGCAATGCTTGCTGCCCCACAGGAGTAGGCACGGGACGCCCTGTGTCTTCACTGCTACCTTGCTCCCCAGCACCATTCCCCCAAACTTGCCCACGTCCTCGTCCACGTCCCTTTCCGGGAGCCTTGCGCATTTTGAATTCCCAGTTAGAAACTGGCACTATATACCAGTAGCAAGAAATGAGGGTATTTGTAACCCCAATATATTCTTTGAATTCCCAGTCAGACAATGGCACTATATACCAGTAGCAAAAATTGTGGGTGCACGTTACCCCAATATATTCTTTGAATTACCAGTCAGAAACTGGCACTATATGGCAGTAGCAAGAAATGAGGGTATTTGTAACCCCAATATATTCTTTGAATTCCCAGTCAGACAATGGCACTATATACCAGTAGCAAAAATTGTGGGTGCACGTAACCCCAATATATTCTTTGAATTACCAGTCAGAAACTGGCACTATATGGCAGTAGCAAGCAATGAGGGTATTTGTAACCCCAATATATTCTTTGAATTCCCAGTCAGACAATGGCACTATATACCAGTAGCAAGAAATGAGGGTATTTGTAACCCCAATATATTCTTTGAATTCCCAGTCAGACAATGGCACTATATACCAGTAGCAAAAATTGTGGGTGCACGTAACCCCAATATATTCTTTGAATTACCAGTCAGAAACTGGCACTATATGGCAGTAGAAAGAAATGAGGGTATTTGTAACACCAATATATTCTTTGAATTCCCAGTCAGACAATGGCACTATATACCAGTAGCAAAAATTGTGGGTGCACGTAACCCCAATATATTCTTTGAATTACCAGTCAGAAACTGGCACTATATGGCAGTAGCAAGAAATGAGGGTATTTGTAACCCCAATATATTCTTTGAATTCCCAGTCAGACAATGGCACTATATACCAGTAGCAAAAATTGTGGGTGCACGTAACCCCAATATATTCTTTGAATTACCAGTCAGAAACTGGCACTATATGGCAGTAGCAAGCAATGAGGGTATTTGTAACCCCAATATATTCTTTGAATTCCCAGTCAGACAATGGCACTATATACCAGTAGCAAAAATTGTGGGTGCACGTAACCCCAATATATTCTTTGAATTACCAGTCAGAAACTGGCACTATATGGCAGTAGCAAGAAATGAGGGTATTTGTAACCCCAATATATTCTTTGAATTCCCAGTCAGACACTGGCACTATATGGCAGTAGAAAGAAATGAGGGTATTTGTAACCCCAATATATTCTTTGAATTCCCAGTCAGACAATGGCACTATATGGCAGTAGCAAAAATTGTGGGTGTATATAGCCCCAATTCTATTGCTAGGGGACTTGCAGGGTATTTCTGGGGTGAAGGTGGGGGGGCACACCGTTGGAACGGGGATTTGGGGTGTATATATGGGGTATACGGGAATACACTGTCAGTGTATTCCATTCAGGATCCTGGGAAAGCTGGGTTGCGGCGATTGAGCCCGTCAGTGCCACGTTACACTGACAAGCTTCTCCCTGGAATTTAGCTCTTATAAGAGCTGTTGGTTGTCTTCTCCTTCCTATCCTAGCCTGTCCCTGCCTACCCAGAATCTAAGCCCTAGCTAGCTGGACGGAAACCTCCGTCCTCGGTGAATTGCAAGCTCAGAATGACGCGAACCTGGGCGGCGCTGTTCTTTTAAATTAGAGGTCACATGTTTTCGGTAGCCAATGGGTTTTGCCTACTTTTTTCAACGTCACCGGTGTCGTAGTTCCTGTCCCACAGGCGCCAGGGAAGGTGGGAGGGGAATCGAGTAATGGCGCACTTTACCACGCGGTGTTCGATTCGATTCGAACATGCCGAGTGTAGCAAATCTATTCTAATAAAATATTCATTTTAGATGGCACAACAGAATGAAGTCGGTTTTCAAGATTTGCCTGTGGGTATAACAGAATCTCAGCTTGGTAAATAGAATATATATATATATATATATATATATATATATATATATATATATATATATATATATATATTATAAAAATGAATTCTTGTCTGTCTGTCTGTCTGTCCGTCTGTCTGTCTGTTCTCTAATGCGAACCAAACGACTGGACCGATCTTCATCAAATTTGGTACAGAGATACTTCAGATATCCGGGAAGGTTTAAGACGAGACTCCAACTCGCTGGGACGTACCGTTGCTGAGATACAGCATTCCAAACACAGTGCCCC